>NW_017971441.1:1351423-1503717 GCF_001907595.1 Talaromyces atroroseus
TTGGCTGATGTAAAAACTACATGGGAATCCGACGAGGCGCTGAAGAAGAGACTTGTTTTGGTTCCGTAATTTGTCTTAAAGATTTGTACCCAATTGAAAGTTCCATTTTGAACACACTATTCCATTATTTTCTCGGTACGACCTAGTGGACGCTTTGGCTCATGATTCTTGCCAAATTTTTTCTGCCTGGTCAGGAACCACGTCACACAAACTGTAAGCACTATGACTTGATCGATGCTCAGCTATTGATTCGGCCTACCACTTACAAGCCAGCAGGCGTGTTGGTTGTCGATGAATGCCTAAAATGCAGGGCACTAGCACTCCCAGCTGAAGTGGGTCTTCCCGCCCCTACCAACAATACTAAGATCTGATTGGGTACAGCTAATAACAAGATTCTACCAGGGGCTATCCTGGTTGGCTCGCTGAGTATTAGTTCTCAGCCACGTGAGAGCTAAGCCGAAGGCAGTTCAGTGGCATTTTATACTCTGCGAGTGGCCAACCATAGTTATGGCTTAAGTTACTTAGTACAAGAGCAGACCTCAAATTTTTGATGGCGCGATGAAGCTGGCTAGTTGCCGTACGTCATAATTCCCTGGAGCTGAAGGCCGACAGATATGTAAACTTGAGAATAGCCTCGGCGACCGCATCTTATACTTTGTTTTTTTTTTTTTCACCTCCTACTACTGAGTGATAGATAATTCGTTTCACAAAAGAAGACGCGTCAAATATGAAGTTATCTATTCATGTATTCTGTCTTTCCGGCTTCGCTGCCCTGTCAAGCTGTACAAACGTCAACATTCCCATTGGATTATCAGCTGTTGGAAATCCACAGGAGACACTGCCTGCCAGATATCCTCTATCGTCATGGCAATGCGGAAGGAAGCCCTATGTGACTTTCCACCCCGGACAGACTCTTGTGTCCAGTGGTAAGCTATTCATGTTCTCATCCAATGTAACGAACGGCGCACTGATATTAGACTCGATTGTTAGACACTATAAACGCGCCTACATTCGATCCCAAATCCCAACTCTTCACCGGCCCTTCATCGCCCAGCAGCACAGGCAAATACGTCTTTCTCATGGTTGACCCGAATACCAATACCACGGATCCAACATACCCGGCCTTACATACTCTGTACGCAAACGTCACCGCTTCAAATGGCGATCTCAGCTGGACCGTCCTCGCGCCCTATATAAACCCAGAGCCCACTGCGGGTGCACCACACAATTATACCATGCTTCTTTTCGAGCAACCCAGCGCCCAATTTATGGTGCCGTCTAAATTCTCGTCGTTCCTGCCGTTGAATCTGAGCAATCTGTATGCGAGGGAGGGATTTCCGGTTCTTGACTTCATACATGATACTGGTCTGGGCGAGCCAGTAGCGGCAAACTGGTTCCAAGAAAGTGCCACTGGCACCAGCACCAGTAGCAGCGCTGTACCCAGTGTGAGCATTTGTTCAGTAATTCCGACCTCATCTCCGAGTGGCACAGGTGTTGTTAGGAACCCCACGGCTACTGCCACTGGAATCTTTTCTTCAGGAGCAATCACCAGCACAGCAACCAGCATCAGTCCACCAGTAGCTGGAGATGCGGTCGTCAGCAGCGCTAACACCGGAAATGTTTTGATCGGTTTAGGTGCTGTTTTCGGAGCTTTCGGCCTGCTTTAGGACATACGCGTGTATCCATTATTGTGTACAATATGAATTTCCTCGTATTTTTGCCTAATCGACTGTCGGTGATGCAAGACACTTCCGGTGCATATGGGCTCAGAGAAGCAAGCAAGACGAATATATGATACGTGATAAAATAATAGACAGGTCACAATCTAGTCATGTTATATTAAACATGCAAGCCTTGTGTGAACAGCACATAGTCGGCCCGTTTGGTTGGCCAGCCAATGTGGCTAATCATGCAGGCTAAAGCTGCAGTATGCCCGTGGCGGCAACGGCTTTGTCTGAGACAAGTATTAATTCTTGCATGACAGTGACTTACTTTGGCGTTAATCTGTTCGTCACAACAAGGGCGTAGATCATCAAGAAAGGAAGGGTATCGTTGGCATGTTAGCCGCCCACCGTTTTACAGCTGTAGACCCGTTTGTATGCGTTTTGGACAAGGGTATTTATTTGCTATTTAGGGTGCGCCGCACCTGTCCCCTCTTTTTTGATAGGCGTTGACGAGGCTGAGACTGAGGGCGCGCCATCGATTCGTTAATTGTTAAGCCATGGCAAGTTCTCTGGATTTCTTTTCTCGGGATTTACCCAAAACCGGACCTCTAGTGTTGCGGTTTTGTCTTCGTTCTGTCATTTTCTCTTCATTTTTGGAAAAGGAAAACGCAGGTCTATAGCAAATATGAGCACCCAAGTCAATAATAAAACTCTTTTGCACATGCTAAGCATCTTCGGGGCTACGTGCTTATTGACCGTGGGCTGGATTTTCTGCATGCTTTACAGTACGTGGCTATCGAATTCACCATAATACCACCAACTTTGGCTAAAAGGTGCTCGACAAAGGCCGGCTACCTATAATCCTAGGTATGTTCACGCCTCGGAATGCAAACTTCTGTCTGAGTTTGGCAGTTTCTTACTCTTATCAGAATCAATGCGGTTTACTACAGTGAAAGAGACACCAGTCATAATGAACCTGTCCAATCCCCCGTCGCTGGATCTCGAAGGCTATATGAGACTCGCGGGTCACGCCTCACTTGTGCTATTGGTTCTGATCCTCACATTACGTGCCAGCAACTTGAAAATACGACCTGCGAGGTTCAAAATACGGGGCGTGTTATCTCGAAAGGAGACTGAATCTTGGTGATGAATCCTGTACGGACTTTTTAATGGTGTTTTCGAGTACTTCTTTTGGATAAGGCATTGAATAGCTGTACGTATTTTCCAGAGGGTTGAAATACAATGTCGCTTTTCGGCATGTTTATTCATATTGACTTCTGTAAGTAAAATTTGTACAGGTAAAGTTCAGGTAAGTTTTTGGTCCGATAGATTTTCAAAAATATGTAATATTCTATCTAATCGCTGGATCATAGATTGATTGATTGATCTTTTTTTGCTTCTCTATCCTAGTCAGTTGATTATATCTACGGATGCAAGGAATCTGTTTTTCAAGTTGTATAGCATACAAGCCTGTCTAGACATGTCCAAGTTCCTTCAGATGGGTGCTGATTAAGTTATAGGATAATGAACAATGTTTTCACGTATTTCCTTCCCATGAAACCCGAACTTGTGGGTGTTTGACAGAATTGCTCGGAGACTTCCGTTCACGACCCCATGCATTTAGCGTCTATGCATGATTGAAAAAAATGACAAGAAGTCACTAGACGTAATTGTTTAGCCTTGTCTTGCCCACAGGCTTGTATACTGGATAAGTTCTAAAGCATCATCATGGCTCAAGTTACGACTGCCCGAATTCTACCACCAAAAGTCCAAATGCACATAATGAGCTATCTAGATCACGAAGATTGCCTCGCTCTTATCCACGTGAGTAGAAAATTTTCTCCGATTGCTCTGGAAACTATGAAGGATGCATCACCGCCATCAAGAAGCACCAGACTTGCTTGGATTTGGACTGCAGAAAACTGGACGATGTGAGTTCCGGAAGCTCTTTTCTGCTTATACGGGTATCCAACATCCCATCTTCGTTTCTTTTATCGTGCAGTAACAACGGATTTTACAGATACCGGCACCACCGTGCTTGTTGCCGATGCGCAACAATACGAAACATTTTACGATTCACTCGTTGCGCGGACACCGAGACTTGCTCAACAGGTCCTGGTATGCATCGACTGCATTGCAAAGTTGGAAGGAAAAGCAAAATTGTCTCTAAATACGACAAATGAACAAGTGGAAAGATCGGTATCAGAAATAGAAGAGGCAATAGTTTACTTGAGGTCCTTGCGAGCCAGACGAACTTTGCCTACCATCTGAGACGGGAATTTCTAGGTATATTGTGCCATCTCATAGGTGTGGATGTTCCTTCAAGTTTAAAAATATGCAATGCAGAGAAGAAGTGAGTGGTTTGAAGAGCTTATTAGCCAATAGAACTTACATTTCTTGGTCTGTGAGCCTCATGAAACCGAGAAAAAGGAAATTGCCGGAGAAAAAAAGTAAAGAGTAAACTTGTGGTAGTATGGCCTCCATAATTGACAGTCGAGACTACATCTTCGGCCCTTTCCTTTATTATCTCTCAGTCACCCTGCCTTCAACCCAGTCTCGCCTTTGAAAGGAAGCCTATGCAATTGACCTTACGCTTATACTTCATTCGCTGCCTTTCTCGGCTCTGCATGTAACGAAACTGTTGGTTCTACTACGTCAATACCTACGAAGCTGTGAAGCAATATCATCTCAATTCGATGACAACAAGCCCATCTTAAGAAAGTGTAAAGGCATTGGTGTTGGACCCTTTTGTGCACTCCATAAGCGAGATGTGGTACACCGTACCCTAGTGAGATATCAACAGAAACCTTTCGTTTGTACTCAATCATTCGTAATACCAGCTAGCAAGAATGCTTTCCACCTTTTTTCAAGATACAAAAATGGTGGAACCTCTTTGCCCTAGCAATAAGTCGTCCAAGCAATGGACTACGATACCGAGGCGTATGTTTTGGAACGATTGATTGATCCCACCTCCAAAAGTACAAGTTGCGAATTTTTGTTGTTAAAGGGAAGAAATGCATATTCGAGCTGTAAACATCCTGTTTTACTACCAAAGGTGTATTGCATAACACCCTTACTTCCAGCATGTGTAGTGTGGATTAATGTTCAAAACGAAGGTAGAAGTCTGTCGTGAAAGTTCCGAACCTCTTGAGGTTCGAACACTGGCCAATTGTGAAATTGAGGCCCTTCCACCTGCGCTAAAGGGAACATGGATAGAAGCAAACCAAGTACATGAATCAAAGGCCTCTTATAACGGATGTCGTGTTGGTCAGGTGTATCAAATCAGATGCCTTTGAAAATAAACTTTATTGCGTACCTATGTATAGTTGGAATTAACGCATGTATTGACCCCTATCCAGGTACCCACTATCTACGTAGAGATTCCGGCTTTGTTTAATATATTAAAATCTCACATTTAAAATCCGCTGCGAGTGCGTACTATCAAAAAGGGGAAGGACGTCCTACAAACTCTATAAACTGTTGTATGTTCTTAGAATTTCGGGCTCCCATTTCCATTATTGAAGACATTTTGGTTCTTAGAGATGGCCGTTGTTCACCACATGATTTCCAAAGGTGTCAAAACAATCGCCGTTGGGTGCCGACCTTTTCCTGGGCCTGCAATCAATTGGTGGTACGTATTAAGGGCTCCGAGGTGTATGAACTTCCGATATCAAATTCATGGTGCAACAAGCTGTGGTTCTACTCAACAATTCCATTGCCTCTGGTCACCAAGTATTGCTAAAGGATGACAATATCACGCGATTCTACAAATCGAATCCCACCTCACTGGATGATTCTCCATTTCGAGTAAATTTGGTTACTTTCAACTTTACCAACGCATTCACAGTTTATAATGACCGGACTCCGACACAATATCTGTATGACCCCTCGAAGTATCACACTCTGTAAACTTTCCTTCGGCCTTCCCTTACGTGGGTTCTGGCAGCAAATGCGACATGGGGCTCAAGTGGGTGTGTCGACAGCGTCCGGCCTAGCATTGATATTGGCTCGAACTGCAAAGGATCCTTCATCAACGCCCAAAGCGCTTGGTTCTGGGCAATTAGAGAAGCTATACAAATTGAGATTATGTTTTGTGACTTTTTTCCGATCTTTGAATGTCTTTATTAATAATTATGGCATCTTACTTCTTGGGTTAGGTAGAGCAGGAGTGCAAATGGATTCTATTTATTTTTCTATATGAAGTCATTTTCAAAAAGCGTATGTCTTGTATTATATACCTAGCAAGGCAATGTTCCAGTGATCATGACCATTACTTAGGTATCAAACAATGATAAAAGTTCATGCACACCCCGCGCATAACGTACACAGTGAAGAGGCTTGCACTCGCGAGGAAATTTCCGAAGGCCCCAAGCCCTGGCCCGCATCTGCTTTTATGAATCATAAGATCAGCAAGTTATCAAGCACAGCAAGATATGATCAATTAGATATAGTTTGTGTGTAACATATGTTCGGACGATGTCGACAGTGACTCCATTAACGGCAAGAATATCAAAAGTCTTCTCGGCCATCTCAGTTCGGCAAAATAAGATTTTTCCTCATTTCATGATACACTTTCGGGCAGAGAATGTACTTAAGTGGGTAGGGTCGACTTACTAGCATGTCTAGCCATATATAATCCATTGCTAAGTAGCGAATCGGGACTACAACATCATAGTAGCTAAGCGAAAGCCTGTCAGATTGATAGAAGGTCACTGGAAGATAATGGGAGCTCTCTACGAAGAGTGGGATGCAGGATCTCTATTTATATTTTATCCGCGCTTACTATCCTCGCATTTGTATCTTAGGGATAACCCCATACGAGCAAAGACTTGTAGCTTGGAAACTCTTCCATAGACAAACTAGAGTAGTCAAGACATATGATGCCGGATGATTGTGAATTAGTCATATGTTGTAGTTGTAAACGCAGCTACATCGGAAGATAATATTACGTATACTCTTCTTTTGCAACGACATATGCTGTTTTGCCCCCAAAATCTAGAAGACCAGAGTAGTAAGACTAGTATTGAGTAAGAGAACAATAAAAAACAGTAATAACCAGTCTTATCGAAGTAGGGTTATTTGGCTTAGGGCTAATGTCGCAATCGCCTCGTTCAATTAGGGCTTAACCAACCAGAGGCGCAAAATTTACAAAATCGAAGAAAATGGAAAGGGGACCAGAAAGAATACATTTGCATCAATCAATGTTGACCATCTTTGAACATGCCAACTGGCGTTATTGCTTCTGTGATGTGTCGATATGACTCATAATCTGTCATTCTTACGGGTTTCAGAAGATGGGCAGCGGGCACCGAAAGAAGATTAACCTGGCTATGCATATAACTACTATCTTGATTATTTACACATAGGTATATGTAGTTGGAGCCAACGGAGTAGAAACGGTGGCATTGGCTATATGCATTGGCTATATGCATTGGCTATATTTTAGCACCAAAATTACTCACAATGACTCTTCGTGCGTTTAAACCGAGTTTTCAAGCCCAAAAGAGGATCAATTTTTGGGAATGTTAGTTGCTATGTTATAATTAGGGGAGTGTATATAGCCCTTTCCCCGGGCGAGATGCTGCGACGTGGTAAGTGACAGCAAATCCTTCCAGAGCTCATTCTCCTTTACTGAGCCAACCACCCCCCCCAAATGCAGGCAAAATGGCAAATAGTGCGATGAATTCACATACTATCACCGAGACTAGTAGAGTTTTACCTACATCTCAGACTGAAAGTCCAATCTCAGTACCGCTTTCAATCTTCGATGCAACGTGTACTCGATTTTCGCCCACACGGTGTATCTGGCTATTCGACCATCACAGCGACACACCTGAACAAAAAACACTATGCAGTCGCCTCAGAACATCTTTCATCTCCACACCCGACGAATTCCCACAATGGGCGGTCCAGCTCCAATGGTCGTCTCTCAATGCAAATGGCAATCACACAGAACGTTTCCATCGCATAAACATAGTATACGGGTCTCCTCAAGATCCCGGAGTGGAGTGGAAGACGGCCTATCATCCATCCCACTCTTCGAAAGACTTTGCGCCCCTAGCATCTGAAAGAGCATCAAGGACAACGTGGCGAGGTGATGGATTTGTGCAGTCGGAACTGCTTTCAAATACTGCATTAGCAGCATTACACGACATGAAAAGCTACAAGGGATTACCCGCAATGACAGTTCAGATAACTCTTTTTCGAGACGGCGGATATGCCGTTGGGGTGAAGTTGGCCCATCCGCTAGGGGATGCACAGGCATTGATGGTGTTTGTGCAACGGTGGGCGGCCAAGAGCCGGTGTCTTCATGGAGACACAGAGAGCCCGTCACTCATGCCTCCTCCAGTATTCAACCCACAGCTACTAGATTCCCATGCATCAGGGGACATCGATGGTTCGGCTAATGATCCTCGGCTCGCTGCAATTGCACGAGAACTGCCTCTGCATCGCTACAATTGCTGGGAATCCGATGCCCCCGGATACCTGCCAGCATTCCTTTCAACCCTAGAAAGCTCAATGCCTCCAAAATCGTTCCTCGACACCGTCGAACTCTCTCCTGCCGATACGGCACCGTGGACCACGTGGGACGTTTCCCGTTCGGTTGACTACGTGCAAATGCATTTTACTGGAGCAGCACTTGACAAACTACGATCACCAGCATTGAGCAATCACCACGAGAGTCCCCGCTTGTCGCGACTGGATCTTCTCTTAGCCCATGTTTGGTCTGCGATCAACCGCGCGCGCGGAATGGCAGAAAGGCCCGACGATGTTTTCTTAGATTTTACACTAGGTGCCCGTTCGCGTGTTCGACCTCCGCTACCACACTCGTGGATCGGATCGCCGCTTTTTCTGACAAACATTAAACGGAGTGGTTCAGCAGCATGCGAAGACAGCGTCGCAAGCCTGGCCAGCGCGATTCGTAATACGATAAGGCTGTTCACGCCAGAAAAAGTAGGTGCGATGCTCCATGACGCAGCCTACGAGGCCGCCCCAGATCGACTTTGGCAATGCTTTCCAGGGAAAAGACATGTCATTGTAACCTCGTGGCTCCGCTTAGACGTGGATCTGGTGGACTTTGAGGGAATGGGAATGAGACCGCGTTATGTCCACGCAGTGATGCCGAAAGTAGACGGCTTGCTGCAGGTATTCGACTCCGCGGTTGATGACGGGGGCATGGACATTGCGCTTTACCTGGACAGTGAAGCAATGGAGAAGTTGCTCGCTGTGCTATGTGAAGATTAGTTTGCGGGTTGTCGTCGGAACTATGAAATCCCGTGACCCACCCGCTCCTTAGTAAGCCAGGGCTAACTAGTTAACTACATACAACGTCGCACGTCGCGTTGACGTCACGAGGCCGACTCCTCTGGCTGCCTCAGGACGCATTCATGCTCTTTCGCTCCGCCATCCTTGCAGACGTCGTACGCGCATATCGTGTCGTGTCGTCGACGATATCCAGACCTGCACACACAGCGCAACCATGATCCTACTGACTCCGTCCCGGCCGGGCCCTCTCGAGAACGCCGTCGCCCCGGGAAGTGGAGATTGACGGATATATACAACGCTATATCCGGATATCAAGCCTTACCAACGCAACTTTGCATCCCGGATTTATCGTCTAGATTTTGCTGCATCCAATCGCGAATAAGGGGCGGTGGACACCCCTGTACCTCAATGATGACGCTGATTATTTTTTTTTTCTCTCTCTTCTCTCTCGCTCCGAGTCTACATAAATCCATACCTAGGTACTCTCCATCTCACTTGACTAGGTAGTCTCTGTGGCGCCATAAAACCAAGTGCTGTGAAGCCTGACTGGACTGTTGCTCTGGAAATCAAAAAAGCAATAGAGGGGACAGAGCAAGGCTTAACTTTTACACCAAGGAATAAGACGCGGAAGCCGTCACGAGCCCTAGATTGTCCAGGACCCTAGATACCAATCATCTTCAACCATGGGGGATCCGCTCGATACAGATGACCCTGTCCTTGAGGCGCAATTGTCCCGGACGGAGTCATTGCGTGCAGCAGCTCATACGTTCAGCCCCGTTCATGAGGTGCTGTTTGTGACGGTTGTGTGTATGGCCCAGTTCATGACCCAGGCAGCTCTGTCGACTTGTCTATCGCCGCTAGATATCATCGGGGATAGCTTCGACATCGGCAATCCGGGAATCTTGAGTTGGTTGATTGCCGGCTATTCGTTGACAGTCGGCACGTTTATTCTCTTCTTTGGACGATGCGGAGACCTATTTGGCTATCGTGTCATGATGATTATAGGCTTCTCCTGGTTCGCCATCTGGTCGATGGTGGCAGGCGTGAGCGTCTACTCTAATTACATCCTGTTTATCTTCGCGCGCGCTCTGCAGGGGCTCGGTCCGGCAATGTTATTTCCAAACGCTCTCGCAGTCCTGGGAGCCACCTACCCACCAGGAAACAAGAAGCGTCTGATCTTTGCTCTTTTTGGAGGAAATGCTCCCAGCGGAGCAGTGGTAGGTGGGGTGTTTGCGGCACTATTCAGTCAATTGTCGTGGTGGCCCTGGTCCTTTTGGTGTACGGCCATTTACTGTCTGATCCTCGCCGTTCTTGTTTATCTTGTAGTCCCGCCGACACCATCTCATACGCAGGGTATGCGGTTCTGGACACTCGTCTCCGAGCTCGACGTTGCTGGAGCAGCTCTGGGAATCACTGGATTGGTCCTAGTCAATATCGCTTGGAACCAAGCTCCAGTGGTGGGCTGGCAAGAAGCTTATGTTTATGTTCTACTCATCATCGGGTTCATATTTCTCGCCGTATTCATCTACTATGAGAGCAAAATTTCTAAACATCCGCTAATTCCCTTTGAAACCCTCAATGCGGATGTTTCTTTTATCCTGGGCTGCGTGTCATGTGGCTGGGCCAGTTTTGGCATCTGGATATATTATGCGTGGAGGTTTTTGGAGAATATTCGCGGAAACTCACCGTTACTGACAGCTGCACAGTTTGTCCCTGTGTCACCATCGGGCCTTCTCGCTTCGTTTGCCACAGCTTATCTCATGGTCAAAGTAAGGCCCGGGTGGATCATGCTAGTGGCACTCTCCGCATTTACATTAGGAAGTGTCTTGATGACCATCAACCCAGTGCACGAGACATATTGGGCGCTCACATTCGTCTCCCTGCTTGTCATGCCATGGGGCATGGACATGTCTTTTCCGGCAGCAACAGTGATCTTATCAGATGCAGTCGGCCGGCGCAATCAAGGCATGGCGGCGTCCTTGGTGACCACTGCGGTAAACTACAGCATCTCAATTGGACTCGGTATTGCGGGAACGGTGGAAGTGCATGTTAATAATGGTGGATTGACTTTCGAAGACAAGCGCAAAGGGTACCATGGGGCACAATACATGGGTATCGGGATTGGTGGACTTGGTATAGCCCTGAGTATACTCTATTTGATACACAGCGCAAGGCGTCCATCACCAGAAACTAAATTGGGATAATTAGACATTATTTTACTCCTTTGTCATTTCAGTCGTCTCTGCCAACAAGTTTTGTGTTTAGAGTCTATAGACTCTTGATAGATTAGTCAAGGATTCCCCTCCGCCCTGGACAAAGCATAAGTATTATTAGTTAAACTGTTATCAAGCAACAATGTTCTCGCAAATAATGAGAAATCTTGGCCATAATCCGTTCCGGGGCCAGCCGAGTCACGTGATGTCGAATGCTGCCCGAATAGGCCTAGCTTGCCAAGCATCCAAGCCGAGAGCGACTGCACCCGAAGCGCGGCCACCTCAACCTCCAAGACCGAAAGGAAACTTCGTTCCAGCTGCCACAACACCTCCAATTCCTCGCATCCTCGCTGAATATTCACAATGGGTGGTGGATTCGATCCCAAGCATGGAAGGTACGTTTTGGCACTGGTTATATCGCCCCTAACGGTGCTATAGACCTGTGGCCGGTCGGTCCTCGCAGAGTATTGGCTAACATAACTTTCTGTCGACAGCTACCAACAAGGATGGGGTGCCCATAGTAAGCTACTTCCTCTGCTCTGTTGTTCTCGATCCCCGGGAAATTCAATGCGATCGCGTCTCCGTTGTCAATATAGGACCCTTTGTACCGCCTACATGTCGAACGGCTATGCTCAAGCACACCCTAAATGGCCCTTCGCGCTCCACACAAGACGTTCTGTTGGGGACTTACACTTACTTTTTCTTTTCCTAGTTTCTCGGCCTGAGAAGGGCATTGCCACATACACACTCTCTCCCAACCGCCAACGCTTGTTCCCCAACTTCTGGCACACCGCTATCTTCAACACCTTCCGACGTTTCCGTCATCAAGTCCTCTATGTCGCACCTCCCTTCATTGTGGCATACTCACTGATGAACTGGGCCACTGAAGAGTATGCATCTCCTGTCGTTTTTTATCTGACATCGCTCCAAGATAAACAGCTGACGCGGAATTAGGAATGAATTTCTGAACTCTAAAGCCGGTCGGGAAGGTGGTCATGAGTAAATCTCACTCGACTGACTTACCTGTTGTACATCACACAATGGCATCCTTCCTATGTCATTTGTCATGTTGTACAGTATGAGCATAGCAGATTTGGGTGACCTGTGGATAGACGTTTGTGCTCAGCCACCGGCTGATTCTCCAGTCATTTTGTAACTTTTTCTCACTTGCCATCAACATATCATACCAAATATATGAAATGTCTTCTATATGTTGTCTCCTGAAGTTTCCGGCATAAACTTGAATATAGTATGTTCATGAGCTGGAAGCTTTTGACTTACCGAATGAACCTTGGGAAGCATACATGCAAAAATCTTATATCAAAGTCTGTTCTGGGTAAGCGGAGAAATTACTTCAATCACGCATGTGTGGCGCACATAAATAGCCTTTCAAGCTCTTTGTAAGGACAGGTCAGATATCTTAACATTCGATTACTCAAGCCAGCTCTCCCTTTACATCTATACCTTGTCCACTTCTCCAGCCTCTGACGAAGTGCAGAATCTTTATCAAGGCTGCTTTACCACTCAGCTTCATAAATCCTCTAAATATATGTCCTACGTTCCCCCTTTTGTATATCTGCACTGGCTGCACAGGACAAAGTAGTTCACGGCCTATTATGCCTATCGAGGCATCCACCCGTTGCGCCATATCATCTGTCTACATCCCGTAATGGCTTGTCAAAAATAGAGTAACCTGTGATCCCATTCTGGGTCGAAGACCAGCAATCAAAGTCACACCCTTCCGGTTTCATTAGTGAAAAATACTTTGCGTCACAGACAACTCTATGTTACCGTCCTCACCCTTGGGTGGGAATTCATCCATGCTGTACGAGCGCCTTTCAAAAAGAATTATCTTTTCTTCTTTCCAAATCATTTGATTACGCTCCTTCAGTATAACGTCTTGCGGGAGTGTATAATGGATCGTAACCTTCTCAAACCTCTTGATACCCGAAATTTCTTAGTGAAAGCTGTACATGTCTTGCAATACTCGTTATTTCCCAGAGATATTTCACTATCCCTGAACCCTACCTACCTTCAACATACTGTTCCGCATGAAAGCTAGATTGCTATTATTTCACGTCCTCAACGGCGGGATAACCTCATTATAGCCTTTAGGCAATTAGATAAAAACGCATAGTGTCAAACCACAATAGTATCCATGGCCAACGATTGCGCGACGCGGAGTCATAGTATAGTTGCCACCATGGGATGCCAGTGGCTGGGAAGTCACTGAGGGACTTTGGCGGAAATGGAGATGGTCGATGAAGGGTTGTGTGGATATAATAGAAGCTATAAACCGTTGAAGAACCCTTCAGCGGGAGGAAGTGCTTTTTCCAGGAAACGAGATGGGGACTAAAACAATGAGTGTTGGCATATTGTGCGTAGATATGTTTATTACATCATTGACCGTTTTGGAAGCTATCTTCGATATCCGTCAAGTGTCAAATGATACAACTTAAGCATCACACATTATGCAGGGATAAATACCTGACTCGATTTGGGTTTTATATTCCAATAATAGAAAGAGATCTACCTAGGTAGGTGGATAGTATACCTAAGTTTTAACCCCCACGGACTGCTTAGTCTGAGGTATAATGACTGTCCGGGGCTCACAACCAAAAGTACCTGGCTGCAAAGAGATATGACAAAACTTTCTCTCATTACCATCTTGATCATCACCTCAAAGACGTTCGGATTATTATTGCGTCAGTAAACTTGGGTCAGAACTGCGCTAAATTGTCGAATCTAACAGCGCCATCGACAGCATGGGCATGCATGCAGAGAGCAAACCTGGATGCTACATCATGCAACTAGCATCCTTGGCCATACCGCAATCAGTACTGATCGCACGGGGAACACTGGGGTTATCTAGTCTCTCCGCATTTCTCCAGTCCGGCAGTTGCTGGCTCGGGGTATCTTGTACCGAGGGATGCTTACATTCTTAAAATCAAAGTGTAACCCTCAAACTTTGCAAAGATCCCTGCTCCGTTATATTGTTGCCACCATATTTTGAAATTCTTTCTTCATTGAGCATTGGGTCTCTTTAGGGAGACACTGCCAGAATAGAGGTAAAGAGAATGCCGCTATGGAAACATAACCTTCGGGGCAGGGCCTTGATCGCTGCTATTACTGCTGCGACTTGCCAGGCGTTTTTGCTTCTGGGTTACGATCAAGGTATCTTCGATAGTGTCTCTGTGGAATAGAAACAATTTAAGTGGCCAAGCAATTGATTCACCTCTCAGGTGTCATGTCCGGTATCATTGGAGCCAACAATAGGTTTGGTCGCGACTTCAACAATCCAGACGCAAGTATGCAGGGAAATATCACGGCTCTTTATGACATAGGGTGCGTGGTGGGATCTATCATATGTTATTTCATCGCAGAACGACAGGGTCGGCGAGCTATGCTTATGGCTGGCGGAACTATTATGATCATCGGAACGATTATACTGTCTTCATCGTACAGTATCGGGCAGCTCATAGCCGGGCGTATAATAACCGGCATTGGAAACGGCATGAACTCATCCACAGCACCTGTATATCAGAGCGAATGCTCGCCAGCGGCATACCGAGGTGCCCTCCTGACTATGCAGGGCACGGTGACTATCCTAGGTGTGGTTATTGCATACTGGTATGCTAATGCTCTTCTTATGACGATATATAGCAGGAAACACAACTTTCAGATACTAAGATCATCTGCCACAGGACGGACTATGGAACTAGTTTCTACGAATCCGATTTTCAGTGGCGCTTTCCTCTTGCCTTTCAGGCATTTTTTGCCGTTTGCTTGGTACTTCAAATTGTAGGATTGCCAGAGACACCTCGATGGCTAGTCGCACACGATCGCTACGAAGAGGCTCGCACCGTGGTATCCGATCTACTTGAGCAACCAGTTACAGATTCCGAAGTAAATGCAATCATCGACGACATCCGAATTGGGCTAGAAGACGAGCAACGAGACGGTCCATTCCAGATTAAAGAATTGTTTTCATGGGGCAAGGTTCAGAATTTCCGTCGACTACTAATCACCATTTCCATACAGCTAGGCCAGCAATTCACTGGCTCCAATATGATCAACTACTATGGTCCGACCATATTTCAGGACAACATGGGCTTGAGCCGTAACCTATCCCTGATTCTTGCCGGCTGCATGGAATGTACCTATCTTGTTGGTTCCGCAATTCCTGTGTTTCTTATGGATCGGTATGGCCGACGGACTTTGCTCATTGCCAGCTCCGCTGGGCTTTGCCTATGCTTCGTCATGGTAACCATTCTTTTATCGATTGGCACAGTCAGTGCAGCCTACGGAGCTACTGCATTCATTTTCATTTTTCAGCTTCTCTATGGGATTGGATGGCTTCCCGTTCCGTGGTTCTACCCTTCAGAGATTAATACCACTCGCACACGATCCAAGATGCAGGCGGTTGCATCAGGCTGGAACTGGATGTTCGTGTTTACGGTCGTTAAAATTACGCCTATTGCATTTGGTAAACTGCATCCTTTCTTTCTACTTCGTTTTGTTTTTCGGGCGCTGACTACTATGATCCCACAGCGAATATCGGCTGGCGTACATTTATTATCTTCGCAGTGTTGAATGCCGTTTTTATACCCATGGTTTACTTCTTTTATCCTGAAACGAAAGGAATTGAACTCGAGGATATACCTCTCCTGTTTGCAAAGGGTGGCTTTACAGGCGGAGTTCTCACAACAAAGGGCAAGACCATCGTGCCACACCAACACGGCGATGAGGTAATGGCGGAAAAGGGAGATGTACACAAAAAGGAAGTAGAGCGAGTGGAAACAGAAATATAGAAGGTTTGTGCGTCAATGACAGAGCCATTTACAGGTTGTTGAACAACTACCTAGGTAGGACTTTTGTTAATGGATTGAACTGTCAATATACAAAATCAAGATGTGTGGAAACGTTAAGGCGCAGAATATTTTATCCACCATCGGCCCACTTCTTCTGAAATAGTAGATGATTAAGAATAAAGTCAGGTTTCAAACAGAGCATTCTCACTCTTCCCTCTCTAGACATAACAAAAAACTATAAGCAGGTCCTCGACGAATTTTAGTTGCATCTTTAAAAATTTCCACTCAAGGGTTATATATGCACACCTTGACATTATCACGTTCGTGGCATCGGCATGGCAGATAATAATTCAGCGAATCTCTCTTGAATTTCCCTCTTTTTCTCTGCAAACAAACCGGACGATGCCTGGGCCGAACGCCTAGTGAGATTCAATGATTCGCCATTATTCACTTTGGCGATCAAGTCTTTGTCCGGGAATGTCAAGCAGACAGGCATATCTAAAGGCAACATTCGTAGCCCTTGACAGACCTGCTTAAGTTGTTCGGCAGCCTTTCCACCACCATGGCCACCATAGCTCACAATCATTGCCGGTTTGCCCTTCCATTCGTTGAATAAGTAGTCTAGCGCATTTTTCAAACTTGCAGGATATCCCCAGTTATACTGGGGAGTAACGAAGATAAAAGCTTGATATGAGGCTATTTCTCGCGACCAGCGCTGCGTATGTTCATGTTGGTATTCTTGAGCTGAAAAGATGCGAGACGGGATTCCTGGCTCATTATACAGCGGCAAGTTCCAGATTGCAAGATCTACTATAGCTAGCTTTGCTGAAAGTTGGCTATCTTGAAGCGTTTCTTGGACGAATTCCGCAATTTGGAGGCCCGCACGATGCTCCCTTTGGCTACCAACGACAATGGCGGCTTTTGGTATGGTGTCAGAAGTGGTTGCTGTCATTTTGCTGGCACTGAATCGAATAATGTTTGAAAGAGGGGATAACAAATCTGCAAGTATAGAATTTGGTCAAAATTTTACACCAGGCTGCTTTCTAGGTTGCCAGCATTAAAGCCAATGGAGAACGCTGCAGCCTAGAACATTGACAGCGGATGAGGCGGCTCGCACGGCCCGCTTTAATGTACGAAACTCCGTGTTAGGGCTGGGGCCATCTCAAAGCTGGCATTGCTTTACCGTCGGTTTTTGACATTTAATCAATGAATTTCAATGGTTTTATGGACTGAGGATACATCAAATTAACAAGACTACAGGGGATTATCAGCTAACCAGCTCGAAGGTCACGTTCACTCCCGAAAACTACTCTTTTATCTAGGTGCAATTCCTTGAGAAAATGAGAAACAACTTAATTAGCTTTAAGATGAAAAAAAAAAACTCTTATCTGTTTTGACTTCACAAAGTCTGCCAGCTTTTTGAAGGAACGTCTCCTTTGCGGCAATCAATGTCATGTTGTAGCCTTAGGGTCTTTTCAGGATTCAATCAACATATAGAAAAGGGAAACAGAAAGAATACTTGGTTTTCCCAAGATGAAAACAACAACTGGGAGTTTTTCGTCTAAGTTACTGATACGAGAGTTATAATTCAGTTCCCAAACTAGATTTGCAATTAGACACCAAGTATTCTTGTCTGGAGTTTTGGTAAGAAAGACCGTACTTGAAATTGAAACTTCAGGAGTCCCCACCACCGGGGCTAGCCGGATGCTATTAAAAAGCATCTGGGGCTGTCAGTGGCCTTGTAAGGCATAGGTAACCTTCAAGTGGTAGCCATAAGTGAATTGCAGCTTGACTTGAACTCACGAAGGTGGATTCTCTTTGTAGCCAATTGTTGGCCAGTGATAGGAAAGACAAAAAGACAACAAGAGCATTCCTATTATTTGTCTGCAAGAGAAATTTTATCAGCCAATCTCTACAAACATGCAGTCGTCTCATTCCTTCTTCATAACCTCTGTTTGAGATTTGCCTGGCAAAGTCCCTTCATGTGTGTCAGATGACGACAAATAAAGGTAGACAGATTAATAATTGGCAAACCGTCGAGACCGCGTAACAGGATTGACATAAGGTTCCCGGCCGAACTCTTTTGTGATGTTCTTCTCTGAAGTTGTTCGTTGTTTCGTAAACGAAGGTGATGCAAGGGGCAGCTTATGATTGGCTTATGTAATCGACAGCGGTAAGGCCCACTCTAGATTTGAATGGATCCATTCCGACTGGTGGACTCGGACAGTTCGCATGGTTATTGGAGGATAGTACGGAATAGCGGGACGTGGACCCGCTCCGGATGATTTCGCGTCTCTGATTGGCCTAATACTTGGAGCGACTGAAGACGTCAAGATATGAGTATAACGATATCAGATTATCAATCAATACAATTGCTAACACCTATACTAATTAGGATTTGTTTGCGAAAGTACTACTAACAGGCTGACAACGTTTATCATTATTGATAGCAATGACTGTGCAAAAGTAATTCTCTCGGGAGGGTCTTTGTCCTCTTGGTGTTTATGGAGAGCAACAGATAAATATTGGGGATCTAGACGGCTGTTGTGCTCCGTGATCCGTATGTGCCAAACCGAGGCAAGCCCCGTTATATCCTAACATTTTGAGCTAAACATGATTGGCACCGTGTTCCCACGGAAGCATGATCGACATTGTCATGACGTTAGCCGAGGACGGCTGACGCATGCGTTAAAAGGGCTCCCGTTTTTCTCTTCGTCCCATTGGGAGAAGGATCATTTTTCTTAACATCTATCGTTTGCTCAAAGATACATACATTGCATCTGTACAAGCCTAGCCTTTGTCTAATTGTTTGTTGTTGTCATAAATTAGGTATTGACTTTTGTAAAAGCACTACCCTAAGCCATAAACCCGCGGTAGCATGTCGCCACTGCTTTCATTATTTCCCGATTGACACAGAAGGCAGAAGTACTTCAGGATTAGAGTCCATACTAGTGATGTCTGATTCTCCGCGAGAAGACATACATTCGCCACGGCAGCAGCAGAGCGCACCCAATACAGAGCTAAATGCAGGCACCGCCGGCGTTCCGACAAGACGGGAAACCTTGACGCCCTCAAGTAGCTCTAGAGCACCTGAAGCTAAGGCTTCGGGAGAAAAAGTCTGGATTCCTCGGGCTTCAACGCGAATAAGGCCCTTCACACGTATCCGAACGAAGCACGCCTGTGAAGCCTGTCGAAGGCGGCGAATAAAGTGTGATGGAGGCCGACCCGTGTGTCAAGGTTGCGCGGCAACTGGTACGGAATGCGTGTATTCTGATCATAAAAGAGCTCGAGACACACAAGAGATGAAGTCTTTAAAATCCACGGTGGATAAATACGAGCATCTGTTGCGCGATCTTTTACATGAGGTCCCCTCAAGTGCTGCAAAACGAATCAAGTTGAATTTAACAGTAAGGCCACTAAGGTATCCACGCTCATATTAGTAGGGGTCTAATGTTAGTCTTCATAATGCGTGGGGAAATAGCCAGCGGTATCTTCTTCGCAAAGCCGCCATCCGTCTGTATCAAGTTCGTCGACCTCGTCAGCTGGCTCAGTTACGGGAATCGACACGATAGGCGAGGATCTCAATAGAGATGAACAGTCAAGGGCTACAGGTTTCATGGGCAAAAACTCCGTTCTCGCCTGGCTACGGAACTTAGAGTCAGACAGCGGATTCCGGGCGTCAACAGAACAGAGTATGGAAATGATGGGTGGTTTGCAGGTTAATCGGGCTCACTCCTCACATTTTGATGGCAGCAAGGCCAGCTATTTTTTAGACGATAAACAACTCCCAACATCCCGATTCGTCGATTCACTTACACTGCCGCGCAGACAGCTAGCCGATTGGATCTTGACATCATATTTCACATCTGTACACACATTCTTCCCCATTGTTCGCGAAAATCTGTTCCGCGAACAATATAGAAACTTGTGGGGAGCCGTCAGCCCTAGGCCTGGACGGAAGTGGCTGGCAATATTCAATATGATTCTCGCTATCGGTTGCAGGCAATTGGGATTTCAAGGACCGTTGCCGATAGACGTGAAGGATGAGATATTCTTCTCCCGCGCACGAACCTTGAGTGTAAACGAAAACATGGCATTCGAACACGCAGACCTACAGCAAGTCCAGGTTGAAGCACTTGTAGGGCTGTACTTTGTGGTTTCCACACAGATTAATAGGTGAGTTCTATGTTGGTTGAAATGGGTAATGACCCCCGTCAGCGCAACGTGTTTCGAAAACGACCTCACAAGTTGGGAAATCGTCACTGACTCATCCTTTCGTTCCCCACGCAGAGCCTATAAGGTCTCCGGAATAGCAATTCGATCAGCCATGGCTTTGGGAGTGAATTTGCGAATTACTGATTCAGAACTACATCGAACGTCCAGAGAGGCCCGTTCCCGGCTCTGGTGGTCTATCTACGTGCTGGAAAATCTCCTGTCACATATGACAGGTCGGCCTACTTGCATAGGCAGCGCGGCATTCTCAGTCGAGCCACCTATGCCCTTTAATGAGGATATGTTTGAGCACCCAAAAGCGGTCGAGCTGCTAACAGACGAACCTCTTCGCCGACGATGTCTCAAGTGGTCATTAGATGAACAGGACAGTAAAGACGAGCTTCAGCATTCTTGGCTTCATGAAATTGAACCGAATCAGGGTCTTCAGTTTTATTATCTAGTTGACCTGATTCATATAGTAGACATTGCCATTGGCGAGCTGTTTTCTCCCACAGGGTTCCAAGCAAGCCGGTCTTACATCAAGCGGCGAATTCAGTTCTATGACCAGAGAATAGACTTTTGGCTATCAGGACTGCATCCCTCATTCCGCTTCACCGACGAACATTGCAATCCGGCATTGCAAAATCTATCGCAGGAACAAACTGTTTTGGCACTGCATCATTATAGCGCACGCATCGTTCTATATCGGCCATGCTCCCCTTTCCGTAAATACGACTCCTCGAAAGAGAAAGAATATCACTACATCAGTCAGCGCTGTTTACACTCCGCACTTTCTCTGATTTTCATTTTCCCGGAAACGGTCAGCCTAGATTGGGTTTATAACTTATCTCCATGGTGGTGCATTCTTCACTTTTTGATGCAGGCGAGCACGATCCTCATCATATTCTGCCAGAGCGGCGACGAGTTATATTCCGAACGTCAGAATTGTCTTGAGAACGGCTATATTGGTGAGATTAATAGCAACCAGATCATTAATGCTTGCCGGAAGGCACACAGCTGGCTACATGCTTTATCTAACGTAGATGAATCTTGCCGCCGTGCCTTTCTGCTTTACGATGGTCTCACCCGGCGTATTGGGCTGGACGTAACACCACCCTCTACATCCACGCCACACAAGATGTCTTCCGGATACGAGTACGGTATGCCAATTTCCAATGCAGAATTTAACCAGCAACCATATATGCAAGGCTGGTCTCCGCAGCATGCTGCTATGGCATCAGATGCCTATACAACGCGAAGAGATTTTCCTATACCCGGGGATCCAAGACACTCCGACACAGTTTCATCCATCAACTTGGGCAGTACTAACACCCCTGGTCCTCTGGACGCGATTGAATCAGAAGATATGGGTGACAATATTATTGGCATGACCACGGATTTAATGACGGATAACTATACTCAATGGATTAGGGCAGCTTTGGACCAAGATAGCCTTATGAACCTTGCGTAACTCATGTATGAAACATATGGTAAGTATTTATATATCAAGCCACATTCTGAATTGTATCATATTGGCGACTAAAACCGAAATTCGTGGGGCAATAAATGCAGCTAATTAATAAGACCAGAAGTATGCTGATTAAATTTGATATTAAAAAGGCTGTGGAAGAATGTCCTAAACGGGTTTTGTTGGTCTTATTGAGCTTTGTGGGCAGTGGTCCAATCTCTTTGTTTCCTATCTGTGGCCGTCCAAAATGGATGTATTTTTACTTTCTTGCAGTGCGCTAGTTTAAACTCGATGGTCACAATATATCTGTCATCTTTAGTAACTTCACATAATTGCAGTATGACCGACCTTCATAGGTCACATTTGATTAAGACAACATGCTCACTAAAACGAGTTTCCACCTTGACTGAGGGAGTTAATCATTACTCTATGAGTGGTTCTAGATGTTAAAAGCCCTCACGACTTCCCTTCCAGACATTCTAATGTACGTCAAGAACGAACCTAATGATGAACATAGCTTAGATTAGTAGTTGACTAGTGGGTATGACTGCATGGTCAATTAAAATTAGATGCCATATAATGTGACAGATCTCTATGATCGGCTTTCCTCGAATCTAGCAACCCAAAGATGTCCGGGTTCAATGCCCTTGTGATATTTCTTCATTGTAGGGCATAATTGGCAGA
This sequence comes from Talaromyces atroroseus, assembly GCF_001907595.1. Classification (NCBI taxonomy): domain Eukaryota; kingdom Fungi; phylum Ascomycota; class Eurotiomycetes; order Eurotiales; family Trichocomaceae; genus Talaromyces; species Talaromyces atroroseus. The sequence goes on from NW_017971441.1 coordinate 1,373,742, forward strand.
GAGATCCCCGAGCAGGTCCATTTTGTCATTTCTTCAAGACACGTAGAGTGCATACTAAGTACTGCACTGCGCTTCCTTCGGTGGTAAGCCATAATACTTTGTTGGAGTTCCGCCATCCGACACATGCTTATGTGATATAATAACGAGTGCATAAGATACCCTGCAGGGATTAACATAGAAATTTAAGCAGCTTGCTAATCTCGGACACTACAACGTCGCCCGCAGATGTCACAAACACATAATAGTATCAGACAACTATCTATACGAGCTTCAACATTGTTTTACTTCTTTATCTCTTCAGTTATTCAATCATGGCCGACGATTCTACCGCAGCAATATCAAAAGTGCAGATGGATGATGGAGTGCAGCTGAATGTCAAGATACTCGGAGAAGACTCTATGCATACAAAGCCACTGCTCATTGCCCTTCACGGAGCACCGGGGTTATCTACACTAGCTGAGCCAGTGGAATCCTTTGGCTTCCTTTCCGATCGTTTCCGTGTTCTAGTGTACGATGCTCGAGGCAGCGGAGACTCCGACAGTATAGGTCCATTCGATCCTGATCGCTGGACCAAAGACATAGAAAATCTACGGTAACCAAACCCAACTTAAAAAATGCAGTGAGCAGCGATTTAATATGTGCTATAGGATGTGGGCTTCCGCAGACAAATTTGTTCTCGCGGGAGGCTCATATGGAGCGTTCGTTGCTCTTGACTATGCCGTGAGACATGGCGATAGATTATGTGGACTGATTCTGCGAGCCGGGTGGACTGTTGGGAAAGTCGGATCCATGACCGCTGTAGCGAATATTCTCAAATCGAAGAGAGTCAAGCCAGACGCAGCACGTCAGGTTCGGCTATGGTCTGGAACTCTGCATAGTGACAAGGACTTCGAAGATGCAATCATGGAAATCCTACCAATTTATTCACCCCCGAGAGTTTCGTCCAGTGATGATCAATCTGAGTCAGCCGATTTCAAGGGAACGCTCATTTTTCATTCAAAAATACAAAATACTGCTTTTGGAGAGAATATGCCTCGCTTTGACGTGCGTAATCAACTCCAAGATATCAAGGTAAGAATCTTTCCTAGTATTTGTTGAGACATGGTGTCAAACTAACTGATTCTAGGCCCCTACTCTGGTTCTGGTAGGGCGCCATGACTACGCAACGCCAGTATCAGGTAGCAAGGAGATAGCCGATGGTATTCCTAATTCGAGATTGGAGATTTTTGAGAATTCAGGACATAGTCCTTCTTCAGACGTACCCGAGCGGTCCCGAGAGGTCGTCTCATATTTTGTGAAGGTTCGAGGATTGTCCAAGAGATCCCCTAAGGCTAATGGGGATGCAACCTGAGATCTTCTATGCAAGTGATAATGTGGACATGAGACAGTTGGGATTAGTGAAATGAAGAAAGCAACAGGCTCAGAAACCGCAACTCGCAAGACCCAGAGACGTACGGCGAGGTAGTAAGCGTATAATAGATATAGCGCGGAGTCTCTCCTAAGAACATGTCTCCATCACTGGTTCAAATACCTAGGTAAACAGATGATTGCCTGTATAGTTGACACCAAATGGTCCACCAGCGAATCTTGAAAAATCACTTGTCAATCCGAATTTTATTCACTCTGACATCACTATAGACTTCAATACGAAGGTAATAATTCTTGAGAAGATTATGAACTTCTGTCAATTAGATTAGCTATCTTGCTCGAAATAAAACACGCTCCGAACTCTCTGGACTCAATATAGAACTGGCAGAAGGATAAACCTTGTGTTATTATTTACATACCCTTGCATGTTCTAGTAATATTCAAGAAGCATGCTATTCACTACTCACGGCTACAAATTGTATAGAAATGAAATGTATATTGATTTTAGGATTTTCTGTATCTATCATGTGACGGATGCGTGTCAATTTGTCATGGAATTATTAACCCACAGGCAGAAGGAGTTGTTAAATCAACGACCCGGAGTACGAAAAAGGCCTGCACCTTTAAGAAGTCTCAAAGTATTCAGTCTTCCCGTTTTTCTAAGGTTCCAAATGCTGGTCAGTTGCTTGAAATCAATAGTTGAGGTACTTTGTAGAAAGCTTTGACAATGGAAAGAACTCACAAGCGTGCGGCTGTATTTGATGCCGATGTTATTTCCAGAAACAACGTCATAAGGAATAGGGCTAGTGTAGTTGTAGGTAGCTTCTTGCCCCTTGTATGTTTCCTTGACAACCTTGACTATGCCATTTCCAGCAGAACAAGAACCCTTGGTCAGTGGAACAGGCCAGATATCTGTGTAAGTTGAGGTTTTGTTGTCGGACAACGGGCCTGGGTAGGTCGCATTTGAGTACAAGTTGGTTGTGTCCACATCGTAGTTAATGTATCCAGTTTTTTCAGCGACGAGAGATAGGATATTGGCACCACAGTCCCATCGTCCAAGGGAGGGAAGATGGAAGTTGGCAGAGAGGGACGCAATGACTGAATAGTGCGTGTAGAAGGTATCGTCGGTGGTTCCCTTCAAATATTCTGGCACGGCACCTCCGAGCAGGATAGTATAGACCTTGTTGATATGAGTATGGTTGCCCGACTCATCAAAAGTGAGCATAATGAGGGTATCATCCATAAAGTACTCATTTTTTAGAAGATCAGAAAGAAAACCAGCCACCCAGGTGCCAGCAAATGTGACATTCGTGTCATGGGCATCGTTGGTCATGTTAGGAGTTATAAATGAGTATTGTGGCAATTTTTTGCTCTCCAGATCGTCATAGAAACTGGTGAAATTCTTGATTTGCCGAAGACGAGTAGCGTCATTTGTGACAGAGTCAAACAAAATGAGAGGATTGTGCTTCCGCACGTAATCATTGGCTCCAGTCTCTGGGTACTTGAAGCCCTGGTAGCCGGCATATGGAAGGGCCTCCTGGTATTCTCCCCAGGAGACACCCTTATCATCAAAGAGATCGGCAATGGTAGATACATTAGCAGGGATTTGATGCCAGTCATCATTGTCCATTCCAAATGTATCACCGGCGGCAGATGCACAGTAGTTGGGCTCCGATGGGTGAGTAACAGTCCAATAGTTACTCAAGAGTATTCCCTCCTTAGCCAATGCAGAGAAGTTAGGATCCAGAGCAGTAGTTGCATAGTCCTATTAGGATGGTTCACGTTAGTCAAACAAACCACCTCACTGCCACCAGGGCCCTCTTTATTTCTCTATCCGTCTCTCTCTCTCTTCCCCCATTTATTAAACTTGTTACATGATAAAGAGCATTACTCACGATGTTTTCAAACCATATATCAACAAATCGACTGAACGCTTTTCCCTTGACGTTTGAAACTGGCGAGTACGGCTGGACCAAGGCTTGGGCAGCAGCAATCTCAGCAGCAGAGGGATACTCCTCAGTGGTGGTTTGGGCAGCAGTAAGACTAAAGCCAGCCATAACGGCCAACATCATCTTCTTGGACAACATCTGGACTGGGACTTTTGCCTTTTTGGCTCTAATAAAGCTGACAAAGAGGGGGACGCTGTGCCTAGGAAGTCTTGTCTACATGCATGTAGTAAGGATTGCATCCTTCTTTATATACATAGATAATAACCACTTACTTTGCTGAACATGGCTCCCTCGTGGATGTTGCCATACTCGTCCTTAGTCTCCATAATTATCGTTCGGGATGCTCTGGATTCCTATAATCTCGTGTTGAGGAGGTCTAGCGTCACACAGACGACTGTAACCCGCCGCAGAAATGAAGTACAGTGGCCATTCACAAGAAGAGCATATGTAAAATGCGATATTCTGGCGAGTTGTTATGGTGGCCTAGTTTTCTGCCGTGAAAGAAGACCCGTGGGAGTAGTGATAGCCAGCGGATCACCGGGAGCATTTAGAATGCCGTATTGGAACATGTTCTTGATCCTGCACTATTTATTGGATAGACTTGAAAACTGACATGGGCATTGAAGATTTAACGTGTGACATTTGGCAAGGTAGGCCTCAGGCACGTGTTTGCGGTGTCTGCGGCATCCACGGTGGCGGGCAAACCCCGAGAAAAAAAACCTTGAAGAGCTTCTGTACAAAACACGTGGGAGAGGAAATTAGAAGAGCGAAAGTATCGAGATAACGAGCAACAATCAAACTACGACAAGCAGGACGATCTTGCCCCATTGACAGCCATACAAGGTAGTACTTTACTTTGCCCACGCAGAACTCAGCCAACGCAAAAATAGAGACCAATCAAAATAACATGAAATAACCGCTAGGATCACTCTAGCCTCGGTCTGATTGGCGTAGTATCACGCCTATTGTGACTTATGATTAGCTTGTTGCCGATAATTGTTCCTACAAGATGCTCCTTTTTCGGCTGGAATACCACGAGTCTGCGTTAGACATAGTCCTGCTCTCATCCTGGCTACCAAAATAAAATCCGGCCTGCACATTAATATGGCCTAGATGGCTTCATGCATCATAGCTAACGAGTAGAAGGCAATGTCGCTCATCACGGACGGTCTCCTCTTAAAAATGTGGGAGATGGCCCAAACACGCCCATCAGATGCATGGGCCTCGGCGAAACTGAGGACCCATATATGGAGCAAGCATTTCTTTTCCGAGAAGGAGTGGGTAGTTTCCCAAGCGATTTATCCAGAAGGAAAAGTCATATTGTCATAGAATATCTGAGCGAGAATAATTATCCGGCTCTTTTCGCCTTTCATGAAGTGAAGGCATCGAATGCAGGGCCCCATGATGTTAGTGAGGCCGAGCATCAGGCATTCGATACTGGTATGAGCTACCTAGAAAAACATTCTGAAGTACGATGTGTGTTCGCCTTGACATCATTTGGCACTAAATGTCGAGCATGGCGATGCAGTCGAACAGAAAAATTCCCGTCTCCTCTCTTTGGCTCGAATAATTTGGCTAAACCTGATGAATACGCCGAGGTGCACTCCTCAGAAGCTTGGCTAATAAGTCAAGCTATCCAAATGATAAAGAATTGTTCCACCACACGCATAGGAGGATAGTGGAAGGAAGTACTGTGGTGGGGTTTCACAATCCACCATGGGCATTGTGGTCAGTGCAGGTAATTTAAACTGGAGATATACTTCTAGATTGACGCTAGACCATCATACAATATTTGTGACAGTAAATACTTATCCATTGCCATTCTTAACTGAATAGTCACTCTTGCAAAACCTTGTATGTTCGATATTGTACCGATTTGTCCTAAGCAGGCTACTAGTCCGACATTACGTACACTTCTGATAAAGAGAGAATATTGTATTAATACAAAAGTCAACTACAACCCTCAATTTCTATAACAGGTATTCATTCTGAATCGGTATGTCGTTGGCACTGCCTTCCTTTCGAGTAGTCGGGCTTTAATCAAAAAGCAAAGGGATGAAACAGCATCGGATTAATTTACATTTTGTTGCAACAAGCTTTCGAGAATGCCAAGCAGGCCAGTAACATGAAAAATTTTGCGATTCTCGCTCGGACCTCTGCAAACCGTGCGGGCCCGTATACAAGACGTTCAGAAAGCCACAATCGCTGGCTGGCTAGGATTATTGGCTTGATATACATGAATTTCTAGGTCGCATTGACCTCCTATGTTGCTTTTTCTCGATCTGTGCGCCCAAAACTGTGAAAATGTTGCTTGCGATGTTAATTAACTAGCTTCCTAGCCAGGAGGAATGGACGTTGGACTTTTGACTGTATGCCCACGTGTCCGGCAGCAGTGTGTAGTTGGTGGAATTCAATTAGTAGTCTGTGCTCTAAGAAGTCTACAGAATTGAATTTCTTATCAGCTTGGTGAAAAATAGACAAGATGTGAAGAATGAATAGATATATATTGCACAACAGCCCTAACACCATAGCCCTAAATTTAAATATCTAGACATCTGAGCAACAAGCTCACCAGGACTATAACATGGAAATTGATCACTCAACTTCTAAACAATCGGCTAGACACGGAACAATCAAAAAGATTAACAAAGGTATTTATTTATCTTATACCTCTAGATGAATGCATATCATCCTTCAGGCTTATATCTAATTGAGAGTCAAGATTTCCAGTCATAACCATTTCAGGTTTATAGAAACATTATCTACCAGTATATCTTGAAACATCATTCAATCATCGATATCCATAAAACCAAAACACCCATAGTATACAATAACACATCCGCTTTTTCTTTTTGTACAAAGGCTTACTCATTCACATCATCAGTGTTGATGCTGATTTCTGTAGTCTTCTGAATGTCATACCGTTTATTTCGGTCAATTTCTGACATAGGTACTTCACCGCCTAGCACTGCAGTCTCATTTTCAGATATATATTCTTCACTTTCGCTTCGCCCTAAATGGGAATTGTCACTGGTCGCGATTGCTGAAAAATTTCGGCTCCGACCAGTATAGCCAGAGAATGGACGTTCCGAAGTCTTTCCTCCATGATAGAGCTGGCGGGAGATCTTTTTCGTCCCGCCAGTTGTTGGGTGCAGAAATCGCACGGTCCGGCGTATAAAAGACCAAACGTAGGGAAGGTTGGACACGTAAACACCGATGGAAGCTTCTCGGAGGTACCAGAACTGATAGGAGGTGTCGTAGATGTTCTTGAATGTGAAAATTTTGGAGACGATGGCGCAAATGATCTGGTTAGTAGAAAAAGGATCAGTCAGTCGATGCAAACATGACCAGAGAATTCAGTGTTATGGCACTCTGGTTTAGAGTTGGCAACGGTACTTGAACGACTTGAACGTACCAGGAAAAACCCCATTCCGAAGATGAAAATAAGCGGTATCTTCTCTTTTTTTGACATATTCATCCTCCACAGTTTTGGAATAATAACCAATAAGATAGCCAGATCGGAAGAGATATTGAAGACAGCTTGAACGACTTCATAATTGAAATATGTGGCGCATTCTTGTTGTGGTGGTGGGAGTGTCCAGTATCCTGAGAAGGGACGACAGTTCAGAAATAAAGTGAGTTCAACGGCGACAAATCCGGCAAGAGTGTATCCAGCACAGATTTTGACCCAAAATTGTTGCCTGAGATTCGTACTGTTGAGGTGTAACAGCAATTCTATTAGAATATCGTAGAAAATATGGACGAAGCAAGAAAATTGAAGAAAATGGCATTCACTCACGTCATCCGGTAGTAGATGATAAGCATGCAAGCTTTCAAAGTCCATATCGTATTGCACATACACTGTAGTTTTGTTTCTTCTGAGCTATCGAGAACCTACAAACTAAGCCGTATTCAGTGGAGAATTTCCATACCTGTTCTGAGGCAAACTCAACTTTGGCGAACTGTGATCTGGAAGCAATATCGCCGTCAGTGAAGGTCGCGAATTCATCGGGCGGATAGAGTGCGCCTCCGCCACCTTCAGCTAATTTAATGTTGGTCACGACAAGAGCAGTATACCAAGCCTGGAAGGGACACGGAAACAGTCAGTCGCAATCATATTTGTGACTCTTCATATGAAGATGAAACTGTACAATTGCAAGGACCATAAGAAAGTCCTCTGCCTGCCATTTGAAGCCCATCCGCTCATATCTAGCATATCTGCAGCACCAGATGGGATTAGCGACTCATCAAAGGCACCGGAGACATTAGCAAGATATCCGCACAATCGAAGAAGGTATATGATAACACCAATGCTGTACATGATCCATGACTGCACCACGAGCTGTTGCGGGGTGCCGCCGCCATCGTTTGCCATTTCTCTCAATTTCGCGCTTCCTTTTCAGCTGCTACTCATGTGAGTTAGCCGAGATGCACACGTGTTTTCATCCCACCGCCAGCGAAATGGATATAGGAAGATATATGGACAAGCACGGCTATGTTGGGCATTGAATGTTAATCCGGTTCGGCAGATAGGAAAGAATCTGATCTCTCGTACACCACGTAGTTAGTGCAAGCCTGATTCCTGACGCTGATCGGCGATAAGAGTTTTTCTCATGATGAACTAACTACACATGATTTCTAGAAAGATATCGCAAGAATGCGAGGCTTGAGCGCAGTGGATTTTCCTGTCGATGGCATGGAAGTGCCACCATCCTGGTGGCGAATCAGGGGCCAGCGGCCCGTCGATCGCAATGCAGTCTCCGTGCTATGCGTGAACAATGGAACAAAGAAGACCCTGGTCAAGGGATGGCGAAACTATTGGCTTCTTTCCGAGGCTCACGCCTCACAAAGGCATTGTACGGAGTAGAACGTACGCAATTGGAAGTTAACACTGCTCCCGGAACGAACTAGATGAACGATCGCAACGCCAATCAAAGCGCGTCATTTGGGTTGACGCCACGCTTTTGATAGTCTTTCTTGACGTTTTATACTTTGCACCCCCGTGCGAAGCAGAATGCGGCGCGGCACACCATCGATTGGTGGGGATACTGCGGCCAATGGAAAGCGGCGTCTGCACACCATTTTGGTGATCGCATCCCTGGGATTCGTTCTTGGCATTCTTGGCACGCGGCCCGTTTTACCCACAGATCGACTAACCTAAATAAGAAAGTCAATTCCTTTTTCTGTCGCAGTCTCTTTTCCCGGGCCTGCGCCAAAAGCTTTAACGATTACTATCCTTGCTGTCCACCGAGTCCCTTGACCATTTTCGTCTGACTAATGGCCAATAGAGAATTGTAGCAACGGCTCCATGAAGTTCTTAGCGTTGGAAACACTACCTGAAGTATGTGTATCACGATTTCGGTGTTCCGTACGAGCAATACATCGGCCGGACCCGCTCTTGTATCAGCTGCCGCATCAAATTGGTAGTTCTAGAAGCAGCCCCAAACCCTTCGGAGCGTGGGCCACCTCGGGCAGACCCTTCGATCGTATTTAATCTATTTTACGTATTCTGGGTAAATCCTATCATAGTATCGAATACTAGCCCTGAATGCAACGCAACTATCTGATTCATCCAACGTTTGCCTAGTCCTATTTTATTCAATCGTCCGGCCCTTTTTTATTTTTATTCTTTTTTATGTGGGCCCGGGCCTGCTTTTTTCGTATCTAGTTTCCGTCACATATGTAAAATTCTGTTCCATGTTCTGGATAGCTATCTTGATGAAAATTTGATGTACTCGGTTTGTTTTGTTCCAAGCTTCTTGAAACGACATACCTATTCACACAAGACATACCACAATGGAGAAGCAGTCGACCGGGTCTGTCAATGTCGATGGTTCCGAGCCATCACCATCTGGCCTGGAAAGCCAAACATCTGATGCCATGAAGCCCACCACTGGGGGTGTGTTTGCCAGGCTAAATAAGAGTATTACCTCCATCAGGTTTCTTGAAGCTCGTGGCATCGAACGTGTGCCTGAGTCCGAGCGGCACAACCTTGCTGCTGCCGATTACGTACAGATGGCTCTACTTTGGTTCAGTACAAACATCACTGCCAACAACATTGCAGTTGGTATGCTCGGTCCGCTTGATTATGGCTTGAGTTTTGTCGATTCCGCTCTCTGTGCCACTTTTGGAGCGCTTCTCGGTGCAGCTGGTGCGGCGTATATGGGAACATGGGGTCCGGTCAGCGGTAACCGTACGATGGTTTGTCCAATTCCTACATCTTATTGTTCCATTTTGGTATCAGCCATCTATACTGACGTAATGAACAAACAGGTCATTGCGCGATACTTTATGGGCTACTACCCCAGCAAGATCTGTGCCCTTCTTAACATTGTTATTATGCTGGGATATGGAATGATTGACTGCCTCGTTGGTGGTCAGATTCTCTCAGCCGTCGCCGGCGGGAGTATGTCTGTTGTTGTGGGCACCATAATTGTGGCGATAATCACCTGGATTGTTGTCATTTTTGGCATGTCTATCTTCCACGCCTACGAAAGATGGGCTTGGCTACCACAGATTATTGCGCTCTTTGTCCTCGTTGGTTCTGCAGGGCCTAAATTCGATACCAACATTGCCTCCGTAGGCGATACAAGAGACATTGCCGGCAACCGTCTGTCATTTTTCTCTCTTTGTCTCTCCTCTGCCGTTGCCTGGGCACCCGCCGGTGCAGACTATTATGTTTACTACCCCCCGACTACAAAAAAATGGATTACCTTCACCATGAGCTTTCTCGGAATCGGCCTTGCCTTGGTATTTGCCAATCTACTTGGTGTTGGCCTTGGCTCCGGTACTTATATCAATGCCGATTGGGCTGCTGCCAACGATGTCTCGTCTGGTGCTCTGGTCGTGCAAGGCTACAACGGTTTGGGTGGCTTCGGGAAGTTCCTCAGTGTTCTTATTTCTCTTGGTCTCATTGCGAACAACATTCCTGGCACTTACTCTGCCACGCTTGGTTTTCAAACTCTTGGGCGCTATGGATTGGCACTTCCCCGTTGGTTTTGGACTTGTGTGGGCGTCATTATTTATACTGCGTGTGCCTTGGGTGGACGCAATCATCTTTATGAAATCTTCGAGAACTTTCTAGCTTTGATGGGCTACTGGGTTACCATTTTCCTAGTTATCGTGCTTGAAGAACACATGATATTTCGCTGGGGCAAGATTGCCCCCGCGTTTGATTGGTCTATGTGGGCAGACCGCAGCAAGCTGCCCCTCGGCCTTGCTGCTTTCACTGCATTCGTGGTCGGATGGGTCGGTAGTGTCTTGTGTATGTACCAGATATACTATGTCGGGCCCATCGCCAAGTTGGCCAGCCCCGAGGGTGCCGATTTGGGCATTTGGGTAGGATGCTCCTGGGCTATGCTTGTCTTTCCACCCCTCAGGTGGCTAGAACTGAAGAAGTTTGGCCGGTGAGCAACGACTTGACGACCCAATATTTGCTCCATGAATAGAAAAAGGTGTATGTTGTCCTGGGAATTCGTCTCTATCAGACTCGATATCGATATACAATTTTATACCTATTGGATATGTCTATTGGTATGTATACTTGCATCCTCATAATCCTTATAGCAAAACCATCTCGTGTACATTACTACCAGTCATTTATGAAGGGAAATAATCCCCATCACATAGAAGTTGATTGCTATTAGTTGATATGGTATATAGATTCCTAGCTAGTGTCTAATGAATTAACTTACTCCAAGAGTCAATTGGGAGAAGAAGTCCTAGCTAAATATAAAACCTTGGAATCTCATCGGGACACGACTGGACATCACAGCTTCTAGGATTCCGTCTCCTCTACGTTCTCAATCTGACTTTTGTCAAATAGAAAAGCTCATTCACGGAGCTGTGGGCGAGGCGCAGGGGTCCGTTCATGTCAGCTGAGACTGACCGAATTGCATTCCCTAGGTAGCAACTTAAGCAGTAGAACTTTCCTAACACTTAATTCTAACTTTGCTAGAAAACTCGAGATGCCAACAAAGTCTCTCGTCCATGCAAATTTGTTTTCATTATTATTATTAAGTCATTGCTATAGGGTGTTGTTATATACATACGACTATGTACTAAGCCACTTTCCAAGTCCACATGTTCATGCCCATCTTATTCCCCGTTGTTACTGGCATTCCCGCATGAAGCGTCAGCTTATGACCTGATTCATCCTCGTGTAGGTTTTCCCAATATATGGCATTGCCGAGGATAGGTTTAAAAGTGACGCCTTCATCGAACGGTCGGTCGCAATCGATAAACTCACACCATCTCTCATCATCAGGAGGAGTAAGCCGCGGGAAGTTAGTCCCTCCGCCGGTGCAGTTTGCATGGATATAAACAAAGAATGTGGAAGCTATATTGCCCCCCACTGCATGAACGTCGTCAAACCAATCGTAATGATCGCGATATTGGCCGGAAATGCCGTAATTCTGCACCACGATGGGCATAAAGTCTCCAAAGTGTTTGTAGAAGGGGAAAGATATCGCCCTTTTCTCAATGCCTTTGATAATAACGTCGGTCCGATCTAATTTTGCCGTCATCGAATGTCGATACGCCTTGTCGATGTGCGGTTTGCCGTCGTTATCCCACATAGGCGATGGAGTAAATCGGCCGTCGCTAAAGAGAAAAAGAAGTGTCTACGTTAGTGCATAGCTTCATTTTTCATGGAAAAAGCAACAAATAGGCACTTACGCTAGTTGCACAAGATGAGCTGCCTCCTGCGCGCTGATGAAATCTTTCACGTAGACCACGACTGGATCCTCTGAGAACATATAGATTTCCGGGCCTGGGTGTTCGCTACCACTACTGTCGAATTGCTGCATACGGAGCCATTCCAGCGGCCAGCGACCGGTTTGGCTGACAGCCCAGGCAATGACGACGGCAATGGCTGTCACCAGCAAACCGAGGGACGGGAAGAACCGTTTGTCTGCCATGGTTTTCAACGGTCGGTTGGTGACGGGGCCAAAGGTGCTACAGCGAACACAGAGAATCCATCCGAGGACAACTGCTGCCGGGGAGCCCTGGTGGAGGACAGAAGCAGGATAGATCAAGCTCGCCCATTGTGGATGTTGACTTCACATCGAAAACGCAACGCGAAGGCCCTTATCGATAAAAGGAGCACGTGCCCCCAGCCATGCTGACTATTGGTGCCTGAAAATGAAATTGCAACATTTTTCGTCGCGCGCCGTTTTTGCACGCTAACCCCCAATCAGTCTTTGCATGATGCCTCGAGCTCTCTCCGACTTCTTCTGTTCTCCCTTCCCTCTCTCCTCGTATACAACCATGAGGTACTCATCGCTCTTGAAGCTGCAGCCATGGCTTGGGTTTCTGGTTATTCTCCGGTTATGTTGTGCAGCGGAGTCGCCTCTCTTCAAAATTGACCCGGATGACTTTGATCTCCAGGCTACATTGTCCGGCATCTTCCTGATGACCTGTATGTTGCTAATGCCCTTGCACTGTAGTATTATGTACTAACTGGCTGCTATGAAAGTTTGTATAGTGAGTTTTGATTTTCGGAATGGAATCTGAGTCTCTTTTGTCTTTATTTTACTTCGTGCTAAGTCTTATTCTGCACCGGCCAGGACTGGTTGTATGATTTACCACATGCTATCTGCTGTTGGGCAATATATTGACTATGGCTCAGTGAACCTTGTAAAGCCCTACACAGACAGCTCGTAGATGCTGCCGAGGCGTTGAGACAAGTCTCACAAGTTGGTATCTATGAAGTTGATTGTTCGGAGCACGCCAAGTTCTGTGCATCTCTGGACGTCCTGTCCTTTCCGACAATTCGTGTCTTTGATCATCAGCAATGGTCACGCTACCGGGGTCCACAAAGAACATCGCAGTATGGCTTCTATGTAATCAATAATTTGACTCACCGAAGCTGATTGGATCCCCATTTTAGAATCGTGACCCATGTGTTGAAGCAAGTCATGGAACCCGTCATCGAACTAGACGAGCAACGCTTAGCCGTGATGAAAAACTTGTCTCTTCCTCTGATGGTCATGACAGGCGACCAGAACGATTATGCATCGCTTGATATTCTTACTGCACTGGCAAAAGCAGAACTGTCGCAAAATTTTTTTGTAGGGGTCATGTGGGATCCGTCGTTTCCTAATATCCACCATAAGACTACCCCCTCTGTCACAGTCTTCAATTCTCTGGACGAAACCACACCCAGATACGGTGGTCGTTTTGATCGAGAAGGTCTTTTAGGTTTTGCCAGCCTAGTCTCCCAACCGCTTGTCAGACAATTCGACATGTCATCATTAGTGAGCTTCATGAAGGTATGGTCTTCCATACATCGCCGTTTCAAGAATATATCTGATAATAAATTAAACAGTCCGGATTGCCTATTGGGATGGTTTATTCTACTAAAGAAGATGAACGCAAGGCGCTTGCCGACGTCCTCTCAGTTGTGGCAATGAAACACAGAGAAGATATTAATTTTGCTACCGTCGATGCCACCAAAAGCGAATTTTTTCTTGAGCCCTTGGGCTTGCAGGTCGATCAGCTTCCAGCTTTCGTTATTCAGACCGACGATCGTGTTTTCAAATTCAGTCCAGATATGACAATCACACCAGAAGCGATTGAGGATTTCATTCAAAGGACGCTTTACTCGCAGACAACTCCCATAGCTGCACAAAAATAAGCTTATTCAAGCCTTAGAAGCCTAAACTACACAATCCAGAGTAATTCACTGGGTAATTGCAATTTCAATGGTCAAGACCATCAAATCAAAGCTATCGATCTATGTAGGCCCAGGGCAATGGGCCAAAATGACGAGAACAACCATTGAGACACTAGGCAAGGCCATCAGGCATTTTTTTCAGGGAGGAGATCACTGAGTATATCATTTTAACAGCTGTTCCAGGCCGCGTTGCATCATATGATCACACAATATATTCACAAAATATGCACGATCACGCAGAACCCAATTTTCATCGCGACCTAAGACAATCCAGTGCCAGTTTGAGCCAGAGAACTCAGCACTGTTATTGATTGATTGGTAAATCCATTCGGAAAACTTCTCTTGCACAACACTTCCATAAGTGATATCTTTAGTCTCTTGGGCCAACTTCAGGAGATCCGCCTGGCAACCAGGTCCCCTACCCATGCCGGCAAGAATTTTCCCCGTGATGTACTCGTAAAAGACGATGTTCGGCTTATCGTATGCAGTCATGGCCCCATTTTTCTTAATATCACTCTCCAAAGATGGGAAGATGATGCGGTGAAAATCTTCTAGACGAGGCTTTGCGAACTTTTGGGACCACTCAATTTTCCCGTTAAGCAAATTTTGCACGTATTGAATTCGATTGACGGCTCCAACAATCCCATTTGGATCATAGGGCTGTTCTCCAACGCCAGTATCTTTTACGACGAAGAAAAACTCTTTGAAATAGACCTTTACGCCTTTGCTGGCAAATAACCGTTCGGCATAGCCCTTTAGCATTTCACGCAGTGGTGCGACCTTGACTTCCTTCTCTGTAGTGTAAAACACAGCGACTTCTGTTTTGCACTCCCTCAATGGAAGTAATGTTTCGAGCTTGGTCAAACGTTGATCAACTATCGTGTATGTGTCAACAATTTGGCAGTCACCATAAGCCTCTTGAGCATATAAATTTAGCCCATTTTTGCAACAGACAATTTTCTGTTCGTCGGTCATATTGCTTCGGTGTTAAAGGATTTGTCTGAACTGATTTGAGAATGTAGTAAATATTTATGAAAGAAAAAAATGCTTGCAAATAGAAGATACTATTCTACGCCTTTTATATTGCTTTATGACTTAGTTCAGTTTCAGGCTGGTCACTACTGATTACTCACTTCAACTGAGATGTCTTTGTGAATGTGGTCATTCTTTGAGTAGAGTAATTGTCAGCCTGGGTGTCAATATTTCGATGGCTATAATGAAATTCTTTCGCGCGTTTCATCTCATTGCAGGGGCCTACTTCGTTCATCGACAATAATGAAAGACAGAAAGAATAGTTTGGACAGTGAATGTCACAATTTATCTGATAGCAGGGCTGTACAACCGAGAGCAGTTTGAGGCCTTGTCTTTGCCAGAGTCTCAACTTGTTTAAAAGGTTTCAGGCTACGTCTTATGTTGGAAGACTCCCGAGTTTAGCCTCGCAGTAAGTGGTTGATCGTGTCCATTAGGTGTTAATCTCGAATCCGAACTCTCGGCTTTGACGGTGGAAGGAATATAAACAAAGCCAGAGTATAATTTAGGGATTGTCATGTGTCGTTCACCTTACCTAGGTAGAATTTTCATCACTTAGAAGCAAGTTTTACAAGCATCAATCATAGGGATTGCGGATGATAATTATAAACTCTGAAATACTTAGATAGCTAACACGTACTTTGATGTTTAGCCAGAAATAACCAGTTGACTTGAAATGCAGGCTTATATACCCAGAACACGCTTCACAGTCTCCTTGACACTTTCCGGCTTCAAGCCAAGCAGGGAGTTGGCTAGCTTTTCATCCGTTGCATAGTTGGCACGGAGCCCAGGAACATCAGCAAAGCTTGTACCCCGAACAAGAGTCAACGCACCACTAAAATCACCAACACTGAGCTTCTTGACACCATCGCTTATCTCCTTATCAGTGGTAGTATCAATGACTGTCCACTTAGAAGCGGTCTCTTCTTCTAGACAGCTGAGAATCTCTTTCTGGGAGGTCTCAACAGACGAAATGTAAAGGTATTGGTTCGCTGTCTCTTGTGGGCGTTTCAAAACGCCAATGATAGCGTCTCCAAGTTCCTTCTCATTGACAAGGGTGAACTTTTTGTGTCCCCCATCCCATATGGTCGCAGTACGAGAAGGAATATCATAGCCCAGAAAGCCATTTGCGAGTCCCTACCAGAAAAAAAATTATAAGAATCAAAATCGTGCGTAACTCTCGAATGGTATACATACCCAATCAAACAATAGAGCAGTCGCAATGCCTGTCCAGGTGAGGCCATCGGACTCTTTAGACTTCAAGTAGTCAAGGAGAGCCTGCTTTTGCGCAAAAAGTGGCAATAACTGTATTACAGAGTCGCTTAGAGTGTTTGCGGAGAACTCAGATGGTATAAACCTCTTGATACCAGCACGAACGGCGGCATCAACGAACTTCTTCTGCTCTCCGAATCCAGTTGCGCCCACTGCCGACACCACAGCATCTTGTCCCTTAAAGGCAAGTTCCAGATCACCCTCGGAGAAATCGGTTTTGCGGACAGTAACACCCGGACTGAAAACTGCCTCGCTCGACTCACGAGACAATACGGTTACATGGAATTCACGCGAGGCGAGAAGTGCATTCAGAATAATCGGGCCGACATTTCCACTGGCCTGAAATGAGTGTATTAGCTTTGGATTCTAGGTGAACGGAGAGATAACCTACTCCAATGAGCACGACATTTTCCAAATGGGCTGCCATGGCGCCTTGTTAAATGGTGCCTGTTTAGTAAGGTATGTTTCGGTGTCTGAGTTGACTGGATGACTGAAGAGAGGACAAGGGCCCCGATATTTATATATGTATGTCGGTCAGACCCAAATCGCGGTATACCAGCATTCGAGCATTCTTTCAAATTTTGACTAATGATGTCTCCCTCTCTGGCGTATAGGCCTGATTGCTAATTGATGCATCTATTTCCATTTTGTCAGCAAATCCAAATCCAGCGGAGGGCCCTCCGCTTTCTCCGCGCCAACCAATGTGGCTGCCGTACAATGAGAGACCGCCCCCCCAAACGTCGTGAAGATCTCTCAGCAAACTCTTTCACTCACAATCACCGCACACCTGAGCGCTGTAAGCCTAAAACATGTCGCGCAGAGTCACCGCGGACGGAAATTCCTGTCTGGAATGCCGCCGTCGCAAAATCAAGTGCGATCGGTCGTGTCCGTGCTCGTACTGCGTTAGAAAACAGATCGATTGCGCCTATCCGCCTCGGAGAGCCACAACTTCTAACACAGAGAGCGATATCCTGGCCCGCATAGAGAGGATTGAGCAGAGGTTTGCGTCCTTGGCGGAGGGCCTCTCGGAGGTCAAACGGTTGCTGCAGTCGTGGTCTCCAATCGTGCCGTCCCAATCAGGCAAAAGTGGCAGCCCCCAGCAATCGTCTCGAGTTGCAGGAGGCGGAGATGATAGCACCCGAAACGACACAGTACAAGGTGATAAACCAAGTTATGTCGATAGAATGAGTCCAAATGTTGAACACTAGTCCTTCCTTCCGCAGAAACAGCATGCTAAGACCACTGCAGGGTTCTGCTGTCAACTCGAGCAGCCCATTGATGATACAGTCCATCCAAGAGAACCACACGCCCCTTCTCTTCGAGTCGACGAAGACAGTAGATCTCGAAACTGTGCGCCCGCCTTCAGACATGATGTCTTTGCTGTGGTTGAATTATTTGAAAAATGTCGACCGTGTCCTCAAGATATTTCACACTCCCACGGTGCAGAAACTAGTAATGGAGGCCATTCGATATCGTAACAGACTTGATGCTGCGCCGGAGTCTTTGTTGTTCTCCATTTATTACGCGACTGTGGTCGGGCTATCTGTGTCCGAGTGCCATGCAGAGTTTGGGGAGGAAAGATCGGTTCTACTTCAGAGGTATTTTACAGTACTATTGCTGTTGGTCATCGGATTTTGCTGAATAATTTTAGATATCGCACTGGGCTTGAATGCTCTCTTTCCCGTGCGGACTTTGCCGAGGCCCCAAGCATGATTACCTTGCAAGCATTTGCTATCTATCTGGTGAGCAATAAATACTCTCGTCATGGTCAATTCAAAATTGACAAAAGTTAGATCACTGGGAGACGCGATGAAGAGGGTCCGGACGTGTACAGCCTGACTGGGCTTGCTGTTGGGCTTGCCTTCAGGCTTGGTCTTCATCGCGATGCAGAAGCTAGGAATGTTTCTCCATTCGAGGTAGAATTGCGGCGTCGGCTATGGTGGCAAATTTGTATTCTGGATGTACACACAGCAGAGGAGAAGGGGTGTGATCCATGCATTCTTGAATCTTCTTTCAACACCAAATTGCCATTAAACATCGCAGACAGCAGCCTTGACCCGCATATGAGTAACATTCCTCAAACGATGCCTGGAAAAACAGAGATGCTGTTCAGTTTGCTGCAGGTTGAAGTCAGCTACTTTGCACGACAGCTTCTATTTTCCAAAGAGTTTGTTCGGGCCAATTCATATATGCCCATGTCAGGCGCCCAGAAATGTGATGCTATTGACTTATTCCAAACAAGGATTGAAAATCAGTACCTATCATACTGTGATACGAAGATTGCCTTTGACTTTGTTACAGTAAATTTCACCCGCTTCATTCTAGTGAAGCTTAAATTGGCGATCAGTCAAGCAGACAACCAGGATGATCATTCTGACATGAAGGAGAATTTGAGAGCAATTTGTACTCAGATCCTGCACTATGCTAGTACAATGCGAAGCTGCGAAAATGGACTGAAAGGGCTTTGACTCTACTAGTATATACCAGAAAATCTTCTCTAAGATGCACGCTCCGGTCGGGCTGCACCAGCGATTTGCGTTACCAGTTGCCTACATCAGCTTCAGGAGAACGTTAGAAAGACACTTTAAATTGTTTGATATTCATAAACTCAACATTTCTGTATATATAACATCAGAGATTAATGTTTATAGTTCCATTCTGGTAGAGGTGCGAAATCGTCTCTCAAATGCAAAATTACGCTCGCCTCCTCGGCTTCTATGGCTACTTTTGCACATTGCTCCTTGTAGGCATTATCTGCGTCTCTATGGTGCGACAGATATATCTTCTGAAGAGCAGGGACTTGGGATTTCTTATTGGCAGCAAAATCATGAAACATAGCTTCCAAAGCTCTTTCATGCTGGTCTTTCCCTCTTGATAACAGAGATAGCTCTGAAACTGATGCGGGTACGAGGTCGCAAAGAAAAAACACCGGATATTTTATTTCGCATTCTGTTGATATAGATGCGGTAAGATTGCTCATTGCAATCTCGAGGGGAAACTGCAACTTCTCGAGACGTTGAAAGCCACGCATTAACGCTTTGCCACGAACAACACAGTCGCGTAAAGTGTCAATAGTGATACTGAGCTTGACGAGGTGGGTGCCCACCTGGCATCCTATTGCATTAATCACTCCGCAAAAATCCCAGTCTTGGAGGACAAATGGGCGTACTGATGAATGTGCATAGTGCAGCGACTTGAGGCATGGAGTGTGACTAAGAAAGGCTGCCATAGATTCCTCGTCAAACGTAGCGTGGACCAGGGCGATTTCTTCAATTTTTTCAAGGGGTCTAGGGTGCTGGTACGCAGATAATGAATCAGCTTGACTGTTGACAGGCCGGAAGCCTTGGGAGCATTTTAAGTGTCGAACTTGGGGCAGACTCAGGAACGCGGCTGTCGTATGCAGACTGCGCGTGGACGTGAACGCTGTGACTTGGGCAATACTAGCTCTGCCATGAGGAGGACTTGCCTGTCTGGCTCTTAGAATGATGGCATCGATGAGCTTATCGGTGGCTTCGAGAGACTCCCATCGCCAGGGTAGCGTGAAGCTCTTGACGTTGGGGAGCAGCGTGAGAAGAAATGCAGCGGCATACTGTGAGTAGCGACGTTGGTAGAAGTCTTCTTTGATTGTGGTATAATATTCCCTCCAGTCAAGGCCAGCCTCTTGCAAGTACGAAGAGTCGGCAAGTAGTTTCATCACTTTTTCTTCACAACAAGCATCCGCCTTTAGCTTTTGGAATGACTTTTCACAGTATCGATTAGGCTGACTGTCAGCATACAAGTCCGCCTCCTGGACATGGCGTGCAACGACCGGATCAATCGCAATTTGGGCAATGAACATGTATGCCGACAGCAATGGATAGGGACGTGTGACGAGCATGTCTGCTTTCATTCTTGGTCGGTACCCGTACCTGAACCGTCGGAAGTGCAAGCGAAGTTTGCTGTGGTGTGCAATGAATGGACTGCACAGCGCAAATATTTCCTTGCAGGTCAACGCCAGATTCTCGAAGCTCTCTGGTAAGCTAAGTATAATGATCTCTCGGAGGAGCTCGTTTGGCAGATGCGTGAACGCCATGCTGCAATATCGATATGCATCTCATTTGGAGGAGGAGTCGGGCGGAACGCAGCAGCAGAAGAGACTGCCCCGCTAGGTAGCATCCAAGTTCCGCACAGCTCATTTTCATGGCGTTTTTCGACAACGCGAGCAGAAAAGGGTGTTTTCCGGGGGTTTCCCAACATTGATATTTCCTGGACTGTCCTGTCTATTGCCTGGGCGCCAGAGCTAGCTAGAATCGCAACGCATCGCTGTACTGTTGATATCCTATGCAATGCCGACAAAACGCACATAATCAATCTCAAATATGCCTCTGTCCACTGATGTCGATGGAGGAAAGCCGGTTCCGGGGTTGACGCCGGGACCGAAGGCCGGAACCGCTCGCGCGCATGCATGATATCAACGCCCAACAAAGTCTGTAGCAGTTTCTCTGCTTCCATCTTCCCCATTCGCGTTTCCAGCAGCACTGCCTGACAATGCCAGACATTTCCAAGCACTTAGAGGTCCTCGAGGGCTTCAAGAATGGCTCCTATCCCACGCTGGGCCTGAGCCTGGGCTCGCGACAGGTCACTCCGGGGGAGAAGATTCCCAGAGCAGGTTAGGCAATCTTTTTATGAGCCCAGTACAGATATCGTACAGCAGATTAACAGCTATGTCAAAAAGATACCAAAGCAACACCAACTCTCTTGGCACCGCCTGACCTTCCCCAGGGTTCCTATGCTATCATCTCCATCGACCTAGACGTGCCCTTCGCTTCCTTCAATATCCTCAGTCCAGGCGCTCACTGGGTCCAAACAGGCTTCAAAATCACTGATCAGCCAAACCGCGAGCTCAAAAGTGACGATCCTGCAGTTGCATACTGGGCTGCTGCTGCCCCGCCGCCTGGTGCAGCGCCGCATCGTTACGTGTTTTTCCTCTACAAGCAGATGCCTGATTCAAGCATCCCGCAAAACTACAAAGAGAAACCGTTTGGCAATTCTCAACGGGTGAGATTTGATGTTGACGGGATGGTGAAGCAGTTGAAATTGGGGGAGATTGTCGCAGTCAATTATTTTGTCTCGAACTGAACGGATGCTTTTTCTTTCTAATCTCAATCATATGTTTTCAGGTTCCTGCGTGAGGAAGCCTACTCGCTTGTGTTTGTTCATGATTAAATAGCTGGGTAGAGACTGCACCTAGACTGCCAAGTGTTCAGATATTTGTGGCATTTCCCCCCAATATGTCAATTTCTTGCTAAGATTTACTATTAGTTGTCCAATGCTCCATCCCGTCCACTTTCAATGATGTCTATAGTCTAGGGCTACACCTCAGCTACCGCTTTCAGTCTTTCCTTTCACAGAAATGTGTGGCTTTGCTTGACTATAGAGCAGATATTGAAAGGCTATTATTAAAAGCTGAGGGGGCCGACAAAACTACCTGGGATGGTCATAGAGCAATTCTGCTTTCATCATTATCTATAAAATTCCCGAGTACAGTCGTTTATCAAAAGGCAGGTAACAAATAAACCACATGCCGCACGTATGGTCGTGAGTTCCCATAGTACTTAATGTTGCGGGTATTTTGGTCTATTTCTTTGAACAGACATAGTATACGAAGAACCCATTCATTCAATATAATAAAACCAAAGGATTCTCGTAACTCATTTTCTTTTATCTCGGCACAGTCAGACTGTTTCACGACAGGCTCAGGCTTGGACATGGCCTCCGTACAGAGCTCCGGAGATTGATGGCGAGCCGTAAGAATACCAGCATCTACCTAGTTGACGGCAGATCTCATACAATATTAGCCACATGAGTAATTATATTTAATAAATACAAACAATACCGCAAGCCACCATTTCATATCAATCTAGTTGCACGCATTCTCATTTAGGAAACATAAAACGATTTGGCGGTTACAAGAATGGCAAGACATTGTGTAAATCTGTTTCTTGTCGCAGTTCTGTAGCAAGTTTCTTCAAGTATCTCTTTGAGGAGAAAGATCTCCATGGAGAAGCCCTGACACGAGCTATGGCAGGACAGAAAAATTAGAGATAGCCTCTTAAAACTCCTGCAAAAGTCCAGATATCTTGAAGGCCTGCTAGATATAAGTATGAGTGCACAGCTAGCTTCTCCTGCATAGTCCACAAGCAATCAAAACAGCCTCTGCTAGTCAGAAACAACGAAAACTTCCTCTCCACGCAAGCAGCAACACCTCAATCACCACATTCGAACAAACGAATCAATCAAAATGGCAGGTAACATGGCTGTTCAAGATATTTCCGTTACCGATATGGGTCGCGGTTTCTACGATACTACTGGCGTGAAAAAGCCATCCCAGCCAAAGCCTCCCAAGCGTGGTGGACTCTAACTCAACTACAAGTCTATCATCAAGATATGACGCTCCACTCTATCCTTGCGCCTACAATTTAGAGTGTGTGAAATTCAATGCTTGGTACTCGGTTGGCCCCGGTGTTAACGCACTTTTTAGGTCTCAGACAATCTTCTACGGATTTTCTTTCTTGTCTTATAAACACGACTAATAGAACTACCTCTCATTGATTTCGGGCATCTTTCTTACAACATGACCAACAGTTCTTTCGAGCTCTCCGTGTTGTTTTGGCCTTGCACGCACATACAAAGAAACAATCACAAAAGGTCCTATGACAAGTCATTCCTTTTTACGGTTTTGGATATGTGAACAGCAGCACGGTGGGAATAACCTCGGATGGCTCCTGCTGAATCAACACACTCGTTTACCTGTTAATATAATAGCTTGATTCTTATTGCAATACTCGCACCATACAAGAATAAAATAATCAAACAAAAACATCTACTCATATTACCGGTCTCTTGGTTCCCTTTGGAATCTGGAAGATAGTTGCTTGAGTACACAGTAATTGTCGGATCGATGTGCGAATATCGTTTGCCATCTCTACTTTCCCGTTCAACATCTCTTATCAGAAAGTATGTAGTTAGGGCTAGCAGTCCTCCCCACCAGCGCCAACTTGCCAAGCCGATTGATAATCATTTTGACGCCGAGACTGGCTTGGCCGCCCCTATATGTATTGGACAATTCCAATTTCGATTCCTGTATCATTTGTCTTTTGTTTATCGCTCACTTGAGTGCTTTAAATGCTTCGACCCCCTCGAAGGAAGCCTTCGACAGGGTGTAAGCGACGCGATTCTCGTAATGGTTGTCGCTTTCCGTTGGCACGGAAAATAGTTCGGAATATGATGGATGGAATCTTCAACGCAGCGTCCAGTCAAGAAATGGCTGACTCATTGAGCCAAAACTGTCGAGTCTCATTGAGGGTAGCTTTCAGCTTGAGATGTCTCCCTCCCCTTCCTATCAACATAACGGTACACACAAGGCTACGGCATCTGCTGGCGAGCGGAGTTCTCGCAATGTCCCATCGGCAATTGTCCACTCCTAGTTTCCACAGCAACGAGCCAGTGGCTTTTCTTCGCTTCTGTCAAAGCAAGAACTACATGACCGAACCAATAGAAGTGGCAACAGCATACACTAACGACAGGGGGTGGTCGCGGAAGACAACGAGCAGAAGGACCGGGACAAATGCTGAGCAGATCAAGCTACGCTTATGTTATTGCCAACGCGTCCGGGGATGTGTACCTATCGTCGGGGATGTGCGCGTACGTTTCCTCCCCTGCTGAGATTGCTAGTCCCACTCCAGGATTGTCACTAACCCTAACAACCATTTGATGGCTGTTCAGCGGTGACAAGTACAGAGTAGCCCGTGTAGTCACCGTCTCGATTGATTGTTGCGTTGTTTTTGATCATCCATCCTCTTCTGCCTTCCAACCTTCCATGCCAACTTACCCTTGCTTCAGCAACAGCGAAAGTCTCAGGCAATAAATATGTGGAAGTGGCTCTCAAGATGTGTGCCCGGGCTAAGCTTGTTGTTACTCATCGCTCTACTGTGTCTTGCCTTTCCAGATGCTATGAGCAGGCCTCCTGACATTTTACCTTGGTCGAGGAATCATCATCCTCCTCCCACAACTCCTCATGGGAACGGCCCCCCGAGACATCCAATGCCCTTGTCATTAACTCAGAAGACCTTTCTTGGATATACCCTGCTAGTTCACTTTAATGCTTTCACTTTCGTGTGCAGGTTAGCCCAGGCATTCTCGCGGATGCTTAAGGAGACACGCGCCGTACTGCGCCGACGTCCATCGTCCCAATCCTCCTCCTGCACACCTTCCTTTTGTGACAGCCCGATGATGACTCCTAGTATATCGACCGAACACCCTATCTGCTTCGATTTGGGATCCCTAGAAGACGGCAAGGAGGGTGAAGTTATTCATGCAATAATATTGCCCAATTACTCCGACGATCTGGGCACGCTTCAAACAACATTAAGAGTTCTTGCTTATCATCCCCGCGCTGCCACTCAATACGAGGTAAGAAGGCAGGAAACGTCCGGACAAATGTGGCCTGTCAATCTGACAGAGTGTTAGGTCTTCCTTGCCATGGAACAAAAAGAGATCACTGCCCCCGAAAAAGCGGCAACTCTTATTTCAACCTTTCAAGAACGCTTTCGGGATATTTCTGGCACCTTTCATCCTG
This sequence comes from Talaromyces atroroseus, assembly GCF_001907595.1. Lineage (NCBI taxonomy): Eukaryota > Fungi > Ascomycota > Eurotiomycetes > Eurotiales > Trichocomaceae > Talaromyces > Talaromyces atroroseus. The sequence continues at coordinate 1,398,652 of NW_017971441.1, forward strand.
CTGGCCTCGCGGGGGAAATCAGCGGCATGGGTTCTAACGTGGCTTGGGCTGCTAAACATATTGTAGAAACACGCACAGAGGACACCGTGGACTGTCGCGATGTGATAATCACTGTCAAATGGATGGCAAGTGACACTCTTTTTCTTTTTTCCTTCCCCCATTTTTTCATCACTTCCCTTCCGGGTGTTACTAATTGTTTCTCCAGCCGACACCCACCTCTCGCAGGATTATTTCAACGAGATTCGCCATAAGCATTGGCAACACAACGCCGAGGCTGAACGCGCATTTTACGCCTCTCCAATCATTTTCGATCGTAATTCGAATAGTGTCCCAATTCTTGTCCGATGTGCCGATCTGCTGTGGGCGTTTGCTGGTGTCTCGGCCATGTACCCCGGCTGTTCGATCATCATTCCCACCTCTGTTTACTCTTTACCGCTAGCTCTCGCAAAGAGAGTTGGTGGATGGGATGGAGATCCAACTGCCATTGGCGAGGACATGCACATGCTTCTGAAATGCTATTTTGAGACGGCTGGTGACATTGTTACGCACGTTATCGCCAGCCCCGCGAGTCAATGTAATATCCAAAGCACGGGTGATGACAACTGGGGCCCAGGTGCCTTGACCCTTTTTGCAAGATACCGACAAGCCCTGCGTCACATGTGGGGATCTCTAGACACCGGATACTCGGTTCGTCAGAGCGTAGGATGCCTTGTCGGCAAAGGATCTCGTCGTTTTCAGCTGAAAGTTCGACATTTGGCCTTGTTTCATCTTCTCTTTGAGGCACATTTCCTTCCGTGCCATTTAACAGTCCTACTTGTGTTCTCTGCTGTGTACACGGCCTGTGTCCCTGCATCAAGCATGAACCCGACCCTGGCGTGGGCATTTTGGATCACCGGAGTGCTCCGCGGACTAGTGCTCCGCGGACTGTCCTTTGTTGGAATGAATGCATGCATCACGCTTTATGATTCTTGGTATGATATCTGCGTTGGAGCTCGTGCTCGTGACATGACCAAAGCTGGCGTGAATGATACTGGATTCTCATTCAGGAAATGGTATCACCCACGACAGCTTGCTGAAAGAGTCTGTTTCCCCATCGCGGGTACAGTTTTCGGGTCGATTCCAGCTATTCATGCCGAATTATCTCATTTCTGGACTGATCGATTGGTGTACCGTGTCAGCAAAAAACCAACGTTTGCTTCGGCTCCAGTCGCTCTTCCTGTCTAGTCATTTAAATGCGGAGGAACCGATATGGGGCATATGCGTTTTTCTATAATAGACATTTAGCAGTTGATTTATCAGTGAGCCCCGACGTGGATTGTGATTCAGGGTACATATATAACACGAAAAGGTACATGTAACATGTGCAATTACGACCTGAAATCCGCATACAATCAGTCCTCGGGAATTCGATGTCCCCGAAGAAATGTAATTCTAGATGACATGGCCTTTTATTCAGCTATGTATTGACTTAGATGTGACAAATTGTAGTAGCAGAGACCTGTAAACTCAATCTACGATAGCAAGGTCCAAGTCTCCTCGAGCCTTTCCGTTCTTGAATAACGAAGCATTGCCTATCTAAAACGGCGTTGGAAAACTATTGTCCAATGCACCCTTAATTGGCCCCTCCAGGTCCTGTCCCTTGCATGTGCTCGGAATCGTCCATGGAAGCTTATTACCTACTATGCATATGCATTGGTTCCCATTTTTGGACTTGAAACTAAACTCGGACCTAAGGGCGGGCGCGTCGCTCATGGACATACTATTTATTCCCCATCATCTTACGAGGATGAAGGGTAGGGTAGAAAAGAGAGTGTCTGCCCATTATTTATGTCTCTCGCTACCCTCAAGGTTAAACGGTCTCTATATCGTTTTATTCATCAGAAATCACCCACCAAACCCGAACGATTTCCACAGTTTCTTCGCAGCGGTGATAGTGGCGGCACAAAGCAACAGGGCTGTGGCTGGATCGTCGACCATGGCCCAATTCCTGGTGCTTTCAAACCTTTTCTTCTTGCCAGTCTCTTTAGGGTCGCTGACGTTCCAGCCGGATGGGAGACCCATTTGCATCAAACCAGAAGAACGTATGACAGGCAGCTAAACACTCCAGGTATCACCTGCCGTGTTTGCGTGCTCTAGGTTCTAGCTCTTCTGCAGAAGCCCATCAGCGGACGAGTCATTTTGAAATGCAACAATTTGGGAGCCACTGGGGACGGGAGTTAGGCATTGGCGTAATGAGAGTGCGATGGGTGCAGTGAACAATGATCAACCAAGGCCAGTAGGCGCTTCTTCGCTATGCGGGTTGTGAACGACTTGTCATGATGAGCAAGGTATGCTAAGTGCATCCATCTTCTTCGTTAGTTAGTAACTGACCTAGTTCAATATCAATTATTCTTGAAATCCCCCCTCATCCCTGTGCTACCAGTAATATGATGAACTAGTCAGCGAAGTTAATGCGTACTCGCATTCCAATTCTGGCAGGTACTTGTCTCCCCCCCCCTCGAGTCCAAGCACAAAGCTATACCACCAAAAATCTTTCAATGTGAACCTCAAGGCTGTAGTATATTCCCAGTAATCAGGATACCAACCTGCTGATTCCCAATCTAGAAAGCCTGTAATTCGTCCGCCTTGCACTAAGATATTATGATGTTTTAAATCACCGTGTAAACACTTTTTGATGAGATAGCTTGTGCATTTCTTTAGTGCGATCAAGTGCATTTTCGTATTCAGTCTCCGATGAAAATCCACCTGACCACGCAGGTTTTATAAGGTACTCGTAGAATTCTTGTTCTGACTCCAACGGACCAGCAGAATGATTAGGTATGCGAACAGTGCGGATAGAAGTCCCTATTAAAGAACAAATCCTATCTCCACCCCATGGGTTTTTCCATTTTCGGATGATCTAAAGATAAGATTTTAACTCCCGTGAGATTGAGTTCCTATGTTCTTCGCTAAGGGTTTTGTATGTCTGGCCTGATTCATTCCCGGGAATACGGGTCATAAGAATCGAGAGCGGCGCATGCGGAGTATCTGGGTGGTCTCCGTAGCATATAACCCTGGGCACTGGGAGGCCTGCCTTTCAAGCAAACTGCATAGTCAAGACTTCCTCGAGACGCGTACCATCAGACCATTTTAGAATCAGACCAAAGGGAAGCTGAGCAATCTGGTTGTCGTAAGGTATTTCAACCCAGGCGCAATATGAGCGAGAAAATCGCCTGAGGTATGGGCGCACCATTCCCCAGAATCGGCGTATGTAGGGGTGTGTTGCGAGGGGAGTCGAAGGCATTTCGTCTTGCAAGCCATGTTGTTGGATGTGGTCTGGCCACGTGAAGTCGGGCAAGAAAAAGCGAGGTAATAGCCAACGTATCATCTTAGGCGGGACTTTTGTGTCTGCAGAGTCGAAAAGAATTTGAGGTTTCTCTATCGTTTGTTTATGCGGTCGCCGAAGTAAATATACGTAACTAACCGCAATAGGAATAGTGGTGATTGGGCTCCGCCGCTCCGCAGCCTGAGGCCGCCAAAGGTGCGTGCCATTTCTTATACAACAACCATCCATGTCCACGTCATGCGTTCTATTCTTCACAGATGCCTTCAAAGGGCCCGGTGGCGGCCAAAATCCCAGCAAATAACAGAAATAACAGAGTCGGACAGCGAGGATTACGCGCCGTCTCCCGAAGACTATCCGGTTTTCCACCGCCGCCGCGAAGTATTATCGAGAACCCATTTCAGTACTGGGACGCCATATTGGCGAGGAAATTCGGAGCTCCTCAAGGCTATTTTGAAGACTCCTCTCTTTTCGCCCTCTACAGGTTATATGAATTCATCATTCTAGATCATGTTTTTGCCTACCGGGATACCCTCGAAGCCTTCTGGCGTCAACGCCAATGGGATGTTCAAAGTATTCCCGATCCGCAAGACGACGACACGGAGAGGTACGCTTTCCTCGCCGGTTGTGCGTACCTCCTTGTTCGATCCTTCAATGAAAGAGTCAAGCTAGGCCTTAGGCGTGACAATTCCCCCTTGATCACGCCGGAAGAAGCAGAGAGAGCGAGGAACATTCCCGACCAGCTCTGCCAGTGGGAAAAAGTCCCAGAATGGGCAAAAAATGTCCCGCCATTAAGGGCTACTCTCGTCTTCCCTACCCATGATGGAGTCATCACAAAGGATGAAGATGACCCTAGAGCTGATCCAGATTTCTTAGCTAAGAATATCTTGCTTTGGACACCCCACATCTCTTTCACATGACTTATTCCAACACTGCGTGGCTATCGGTGACTGTCTATATTGAGTATGATTTATTGTACGAAATCCATCAAATACGACGTACTACCCAACAGTATCCTCTCCTCGTTGCCTTAAAATCACAAAAGAACAAAAAAAAGGGGGGGCTTGAAATTTCGTGAAGCGTGACAACTGCCTATAGTAATTTCAAAGAATCGAAAAAGAAAATCGCCCAGTCATAGTTGCAGTCCATTTGCAATTTATGAACGAATACACTGATCAGTCTCGCACTAATCAATCTAAAAAGTTCATTAAACGAAAGCGTTGACACCATACCGCCTCCGGTAGGCCTGGTTGACCTGCGTGCGGAGAAGATTTGCCGTGCTCTTGTGATGAAATTGCTTGGCCCAATCCAACGCCAACGCCGTTGTTATTGACACTGGCCGGTTACCTTGATTGTGAATATACTTGTGGATGTATGTGACCGCGTCGTCAAGATCGTATGGCCGGGCTTGATCACCGTCCGTTAGAATGCGATTCACATTTGCCGAAAAGGCATAATTCCACGGAGCTGCATACATGGTCAACCCTGGCTGATTGAATATCTTGACGTTTTGTCTCTCGGCAGCTACGGTTAACCGATCATGTAATGACCCCGGCATACACATCTGTGTCTCTGTGTTGATCCAATCGGTTCCGAGGTCTCGGTAATGTCGCTGGGCGTCTTGCATCGCTTCATCTAGGAGCATTCGAGCTTTATTGGTAAATGTGGAACCGAAAACGTCAACGTCGTGTGTCGTTCCGCGAGACTGAAGATAGGGGGTATTGACAGCTCCGCCCACAGCGATGACCGTGATGCTCTGGCCGCGATGGGATATATATCTGGCAACGTGTTGTAATGCGGCGAAGAGTACATTTCGATCTATATCCCGTGTGACTTGTTGTATAGGAACCCCGTGTCGGTCGAGCCGGTTTCGAGGAACATGTATCACAACTTCTTGTGGCGCTCCAATGGTGATATTGCCTCCTTGTTTTTGGCGGCACCGTAGCGAAACTGGTGGGCTTTCATTGTCCGGTTGGGAGATGGAATTTCCCATGATCGGATTGTGTAGATCAGAAATTATATAGCAATGCAATGTTCACTCTTTTAGTGGACAGTGTATTCACGATTTTGGTCAACTCGGAACGTATTTGGGAATTCCATTAGTGGACGTTTTCGCTCTTCAGGGCCTGTTAAATATTTATAAACATGCGGACAAGATGTTTGTCCGACCCTATATTTATTTTAGTAGACGATGTAAGTAGTACAGGACAAGTGTGCAGCCTGCTACCTATGTATGGGAAGAATATGTAGTGTAAATCACTAAATAGAGTCAATAAGCAAGCAACCCCTGATTGTGACAACTCAATGACTCTGATTTTACTGCAGTTAAAATTATAATCTCTATAACTCCTCTCCGTGGTTATAGTCCGGTCATGCGAGATAATGTAACAAGGCTATTTCGGGTGACGGTGTGTTGAAGCCTACGGGGCCTATCTATTATGGCCGTGGTTAGAAGTCTCAGCTTCAGAAGACGAGTGAGCAATGGATTGCTCAGTCATAGCATAAGTTAACAAACTAACTAGTTAAGTCAACTACAAGTGCTAGCTGAATATATGTATGTAGTACATGTGTCTCTGGGGCATTGCTCGGGAACTTTGCGACTGGTCATCGACGGTAAAAAGTAGACCTCAGTTGTCATTTGAAAGCGCCCTAGAACATTGCTCTACATTTGACTGAACACTGTGGTGTCTTTTTGATCAAACGATTATCACTGTGCGTAATGTCTTCTGCCGAACAGCCTCGTACCATTATCAAGACTCGTGGGCATCGAAGGCGCAGGGTGGTTGATGCTCTCATCAAGTTACACCGAGTCAACGATGCTCCCTCTTCGCCAAAGGACTCACCTCCTCTTCGCATAGTCTGCATTTCTGATACACACAACAAACATCCGGTAGTGCCGCTGGGAGATATCCTGATCCACGCCGGCGATCTGACAGAGAGCGGATCGTTTGAGGAAATGCAGAATGGGTTAACGTGGCTTTCGTCACAGCCTCATGCACACAAAATCCTAGTTGCTGGGAATCATGATGTCTTGTTTGATGACGAGTTTCTTGCGAAATATCCCGAACGGCGTTACGGGCAGAGCAAGACTAAGAAAGACCTTGACTGGGGAAGTGTAGTTTATCTTCAAGACACGATCCTTACTTTCGAGATCCCCGCAAGCAAGCAAAGCCAACACGCGTGCACAAGGAGTCTCACGATTTTTGGTAGCCCATGGACGCCACGGTACGGAATCTCGGCTTTCCAATACCATCCGAACAATTCAAGTCACTGGAAAGAAATTTTTGCCTCCATTGATAGAATCCCACAAATCATTGTTACCCATGGCCCGCCGCACCTTTACCTCGATAGACGTGATTTCCATCGTGCTGGGTGTACATACCTAGCCGAGGAAGTGTACCGCATTCGACCTCGTCTCCACGTATTCGGTCATATCCATGCGTCGTACGGACGTCAGGACGTGCTGCTAGATAACGCAGAAGGCCAATGACACTGTGGTTGCCGGCTTCGGGGGTTGGAGTGGTATCGTATGGATGGCCATCATGGTTATATGGGCTCTGATAAAAAGTATTTTCACGAAGGGCAAGATAACAACTTTCGTTAATGCTGCGGTAATCGTCGACTTCTAGAAAGTTCACTGGGCTTTTATCTTCATGCTATTGAAGTTACCTAGGTGTTCGCTAACTATATAACTACACGAAATACCTCTATATCAGCATATGACCATATGTGAGTACTTCCAAATAATTTGTTTAAATCTTCATAAATTTCAGTGTTGGTGGTGGTACTGCCAATAAGAGGAAGCATAGGCGTCCTGCATTCTAATACTTGAATAATAACGTTGAAATCCACCCGCTCTCCGGCTATCCCTTACGGATGATCTATTGAATGACTTCATCAAGGTGATAGAAACCTAGCTATCAAAGGCTAATAAGGTCTTCCAGCAGCACATAGTTTAATCTTCCAGCTCACTATCATGCACAATATATGCGTAGAGAGCCGAGGCATCATTTTCACGTTTTGCCTTGATTTGGTCCAATTCCGAATCCTCGACAATGTAAGCATAGAGTGCCGATGCATCGTTTTCACGCTTTTCCTTGTTTCTCTCTAATTCCGAGTCCTCGACAATATAAGCGTAAAGAGCAGACGCATGATCGGCGGGAGTTGGGTCTCTAGATTCAAGAGAGCGCACTGCATCCATGTCAATTGACAGTCAGAATCTGGAAAAGGAACTCGCCAAAATGACCAGAGACTAGGGCGAAATGTGAAAAAAGAGAGAAAAAAGAAGAAAGTGAATGAAGAAAACAAAGAGCACTGCCAATACGTACAGTCGAGAACAGGCATGGAACTCGCAGTCCTACTCATCAAGAGAGTATAGGTTGCCAACAGGGCAAATGATGACTTCATCTTGAGGAATAAGATGGCCCTTTCTATACAATTTGTGGATAAGGAATGATATTTTGTAGTAATTGATGTTTCGTGAACGTGGGAGAAAGGGGTCGTGTCCAGGACCCTTAAATACTTATGTCGAGAATGGGAGGACAATGACATATGCCTAGTTTTCCACCTGAACCCTCCCATTATCTGCTCTCTCACTCTTTTTTCTTAATTCCTGTCGCTGCATCTCCTCCAATCCTGTATGTATTGACCACACCCTACCCCTCATCATCAACCCTTCCTATGGAGGCCCATCATATGATTCTTATCGTCGTGCATGGAGCACGTAGCTGCAGCGACTTTCGTACACGGAATTACTAGTGAGGATCCTATTGCGTAAACTTGATTCCCCATAGGATCAGCAAACCAAAGTCTGTGCGCAAAGGGTAGAAAAAGGGACGATATCTTACCCCGTTCGTTGTTCTCAGCTTGACTGCAGACAATCGTACCTTTCGATACGAAATGTCTGCTCGTGACAAGCCTTGTTCCGAGATGCAATCCATCAAGTACGAAAGCGTGGATTCTAGCGAGGCAGATGCTCTCGAGCATGAAGCCACAGATTCTATCGACCCGTCTAATGAGACCGAAGAGCCATCACAATACAACCGAATCTTCGTCACCCGGCAGAAATGGTTGCTCTGGCTGAATTCCTTCATTTTCTGTCTCTCCGCTGTTCTGCTTTTGCTCAACGTGAGTCTTATCCAAAAGGGGCATGATGATCCCAATGACTTGTTGAGAAAGACCTCGGAACACTGTACGTGAGCCATTTTATGCCACCTCCTCTTGCATGCATTCCTGACCACCTAGAGCTCACTTAGCTCCAATATTCGACCACATCAACATCCCCTTGATTACCAAGAGAATGAATGCAACATTAGTCGAGCCAGACCCATTGCCTATCTACCGCCGTCCGCCGAGTCCTGAAGTCGACGCAGCTTGGAACCGCCTGGCTAACATCAAACCCATTGTGATTAGTCGCTCCGACGTCATCAAACTTGGGCGCGATCCCTCGATAGCAGCTAAATGGCCAGAAAGCTTCGGATTTGGGCCCGAAGCGTATATTGGCCGCATCGATGTGTTCCACCAGATCCACTGCTTGGACTGGCTTCGACGAGAAGCGCACTTTGACCACTACTATGGTAGGAAGTGGCCTCCCGGCACTCCTACGTCTGATATGCATCGGACTCATGTGTCACACTGCATCTACCTGCTCCTCCAGAACCTGATGTGTAGCGCGAATGTCGATATCTACACGCACTACTGGGCCGACGCACAGCTCAATGCCTTTCCGGATTTTAGTGTCAACCATAAATGTCGCGATTTTGACGCGATCCTGAAATGGCAGGAAGACAACTCTATCGACGTTGACTTGTTTGGAGCTATTCGCAAGCCGCCCGACTATGAGGAGAGAATCATGTCGCATCGCTTCAAAGAGCTCTTTGGCTGGTTTGATTCGAACCCGGACGACGGTTCTGACAGTGGGCAGATCGGTTAGATCGACCCTTGAGCGCAATTGTGGCCCCTCGTGACTGCATACATGTGGTACTTGACCACCAGTCCGATGCAGGAGGCGCATTGTGCATGGTTCAATGAGAGAGAGAGGAATTGGTCGAGGGTGAAGTGATCTGCAATGCGGCAAAGTGCATTGCGGCAAAGTAGATAAGATGGGTTCTCATTTCAATTGGTCTATCATAGGCATATTTATTTGCTAACTCGAGATAACTTCGAATGCTGGAAAGTCTGTATCATGTGGATTTGGCCCCTCACTTCTTCCTAGGTATACGTAGTACGAGTCTCGATTTAGGAAATGCCGTCCGGGATGACTGCTTGACGGATTTCCTGGAAAAAGGTCAGCGAAGAATTGGTCAGAGCCACGAGCCAACTGTAGAATTAGCTTGCCGCGGCATATATATTCCCTTTGCTGAGGCTATGTACCTAAAATGAGGCCGTGGAGAGAGTTCTGGTTGCGTGCCACCCTGTATCAGATTTAAAGACATTAGCCTTGCCTTTTTTTTCTTTTCGTTGGGACGGATATTGACCATCCAGAAAATGCAGTTACGAGTTTACTTGTTTCCCGTGGTGGTTCTTTTTGTTCTGTTTGCCCTGGGCGTTGCACTGTATTCTTCCGATGCAAGTCTGCGTCGTCTTCAAAGGCATATTTGCCCAGAGCTGCCTTTGTCGAATACCCGCTCCGTATTGAGAACCTTCCGAACTCTGAGACTGCTCGAGGAAGATAGGGTTAGCCTCAACGGCACATCTGGACTACTACTCTTACCACAAAATGGGGGGTTCTTGAAGGTCCGAATGTCCGACGACCCAGAGGCAGTCACTGACTACGGAATATCAATGTTTCATCAACTTCATTGCTTGATGGCCCTCAGAGACGTGGTGTTTTCTAGCAATCTATCAAGCCAGACCGGACATCACCATCACGCTCAAGACGAGCTTGTCCATTGGACACATTGTTTCGATTATCTTGCTCAGGTAGGTCCGACACGGATATATCGTTCGCTTACTGCTGGACCCTGACATTGTTTTTGTTTTTTTTTTAAAAAAAAATAGGGAATTATTTGCGCTGCAGACGACACGCTTGAACCACCTAAGATAATGTTAAATGAACAGGGAGAGAAGGTCCATTTTGTGGACGGAGTTGGACATATTACCCATCAATGCCATGATCCAGCCCCATTATGGCATGCGGTCAGAGAGAGTAACACTTGTCCGTATGATGAGGGAGTCGTTCACCATAGTCTCGGGGCCAGTTATCTTCCCACAGGAACAGAATATCATGAAGATATACCGGAGGTTTACACCGCTGAATAGATAGATTTGTTCTACTTTGGAGTCCATCTCAAGTTGTTTCTTCTAGTCGACACAAACTATTGCATGTTTATAACCCTTGAAATAAGAGCACTCGTAGACCCCTCGTGCGTTTCAAAAATGACAAAAGAAAGAAGAAATAGAAAAAGAATGAAAAAAGAAAAGAAAAGGTGCAAGGGATGCAACCCAAGGGATGGCCTGAGCTTCCAGGAGTCTACAGATAATTTGTAGGCTAACTGCATTCAGTCGCCGACAACGACTACTGCATTAGTTAGTGGGCGACTGTACCCCGTAACTAACTACATAACTACCTTGGAGCTTGATGGTTGTTGTCGTACACTCTCAACCGCCACAAGGCGTCGTACATAGCCCTTTCTGAGAGCATCAAGATGGACGCCAGCTGCCCGCAAGCAGCGGACAACTCCTTTGGCCCTGCCATTTCTTGTCCGCGCGTATTCGACTTCACCCTGGTGTTCGAGCAGAGCATCCTCTCCATTGGCCCCTCTGCCCTGTTCCTGCTGCTGGTGCCCTGGAGAGTGTGGAATCTCTATGGAAAGAGCATTAAAACCTCACAGATCGCCAATGCTGTTCTGTGGTTCAAACTGGCGATCGCACTCACTCTGACCGGGATCCAAATCGCTACATTAATCTTATGGGTCCAAAACAACACAATTCGCACTGCTATCCCGGCCGTGGCTCTATCTGTGTTAGACGTGCTGTTCATCACTGTGCTGTCATTCATCGAGCACAGTCGCTCCGTCCGGCCATCGTCATTGCTGAGCGTGTACTTGCTACTCTCCATTCTCTTTGACTGCGTGCAGGTTCGTACTTTATTCTTGCGACCATACTTTCCATCCTCACTTGCAGGAACAGCCACTGCAGCGGTTGGATTGAAAACAGCGCTGCTATTAGTAGAAATTCAGCACAAAGGAAAGTATCTGAATCCCGCACATCGCGAAAAACATCCACCAGAAGAATTAAGCGGGATATTCGGTCGGACTGTCTTCTCATGGCTCAATGCATTATTTGTTCAAGGATTTCGCAAACTCTTGACCTTGGATGATCTCTTTCCCACAGACGACGGATTGAACTCGGAATATTTGATGAACAGATTGAAAGTGACCTGGGCAAAGTGTATGTTTCTCTGTATCTCTGCAGATTTCTGAGAGAGTAGCAGTCGCCGAAATAGAGAAATTCTACTGAAAATCATGCTGTGACCTAGACAAATCGAACCGTCCACGCAGCATTATATATGCGACAGTGTCCTGCCTGCGATGGCCAATTTTCCGTGTCGTCTTTCCGCGCCTGTGTCTGATAGGATTTAGCTACGCGCAAACATTTTTCATTGAACGCGCACTAAACCTTCTGAACCAGCCGGAAACACAGAGTTCGAGGAATGATGGATATGGTCTAGTTGGCGCTGCCGCGCTCATCTACGGCGGCATAGCGGTTGGTGCAAGCAATTCATTACGCTTTCCACAAATGCCATACTAATAAAAAAGCAAGATATCGTCCGTACATTATCAGCATCAACTCTATCGCATGATCACCATGTTCCGAGGTGCATTCGTTGCTCTGATCTACGGCCACTCGATGACTCTTCGCGACGGACAATATGATGAATCTGCGGTAATCACGCACATGAGCACAGATGTAGATATGATCGCCAGATCTCTAGAGCAGCTAAATGAACTCTGGGCGCGTGTATTGGAGATTGCCATAGGGATATGGCTTCTGGAAAGACAAATGGGAGCGATTTGTGTAGCTCCTGTGCTGGTGGTTCTTTGTAGGCTGAATCAATCTCTCTTTCTTCCTTTTACTCCGCCTGTCCGATGATTGTCCTCAGCTAATAGCCTCTAGTTTGTACATCCCTCCAGACATATATGGCAACATTTATGCCGGCACGGCAGAAGTTATGGATGGGAGCCATCGAGCGCCGTATAGGCGTCATCTCCATGACACTAAAATCTATGAGGAGTGTCAAAATGTTGGGTCTCTCAGATTCTCTTGGTACCATGCTCCAAGACCGTAGAAGGCGTGAACTAGATCTTTCAAGACAATTTCGATGGTTGATTGTGTGGCTAAATGTGGTTGGTGAGAGAACAGTGTACCTCCAAGATACATAGGAAGCAGTAATCAACCGAGCTAACTATACGCCTCTCATAAACAGCCAGCCTACCCCAAATGTGCGCTTCCTTGGTGACATTCGCGGCGTTTGTCATTCGATCTCAGATAGACGGGTCCGATCCTCTATCAACTGCACAGGCGTTTACCTCCCTGTCCATTATTACTCTCATTACCTCTCCGGCACTACAACTACTGGCCTCTATTCCTGCATTAACTGCCTCGAATGCTGCCTTTGACCGTGTGTATAAGTTTTTGACATGCTCTGCTGGAGATGAAGGATTAAATAGGACGCCTATCGAGGACTCGAATTATTTTAGTGCGGAGTGCGATAAAAACGTCGATCAAATCCCTATATCCGACAATAATATGACTTGTTTTAATGTTGGGAAGAACTCATCATCTGCATCCTTCACTCCCTCTGACCAGTTGATATTGACAGTGTCAGAAGCTCATATCAGACCAACCCCTAGTTCGCAGTTTTGTATGCAAAGCATCAATCTAGCTGTCAAACCAGGATCGATCACAGTCCTCACGGGACCAATTGGCTCTGGTAAATCAACCCTCCTCAAAGCTATTATGGGAGAAATACCCTGTGAGAAAGGGCGTATCACGCTTCATAACAACAACGGTATTGCTTATTGCGAACAAACCCCCTGGTTTCAGAATACAACAATTCGAAATAACATTTGTGGATATTCCGGTCTTATGCATCTAGAATGGTACAATGAGGTCATTGATGCATGCGCGTTGAAAGATGATTTGGATAGGATGCCTAGTGGTGATGGATCCGTCGTCGGAAGCCAGGGACTCACATTGAGTGGGGGGCAGAAACAACGTCTGGCGTTGGCTCGTGCGCTCTACTCGAGGAAAAGGCTTCTCATTCTTGATGATGTACTAAGCGCAGTTGATTGGCAGACGGAGCAAATCATTCTCAACAGAGTGTTTGGTAAGGAGGGGATTTGCCGGAGGACAGGCCTAACTGTGTTGATGACAGCACATTCCCGTAAGCTTTATCTTTCTATACGTTGATCATTTCTTTACTAATAATTAATCCACGATCCGAAGGAAGACATCTCAGTCTAGCCGACGAGGTCATGGTTTTGAATACAAAGGGTTATGTTGTGAAACAGGGGTCCTTCGAGCCTACGCTACTCACAGACGAAGCAACACAGCTGGAGCAATCCGGCTTGCCTGGTAGTTCTGACGAAGGTTCTTCTCTGAGGGAAAAGAAAGTCACAGTTCCAAAATTATTAACACCGGAGATTGTGTCGGATATGTCTCGTCAGACCGGCGATATCGCAGTTTACTCGTACTACTTGAGAGCCATTGGGTGGCCTTTGGTTCTCGGGGCAAGTTTTATAATCCTTGTCTACACATTTTCGGCCAGCTTTCCCCGTCAGTTTGCTCCAATGCGGATAATTGTATGCTGAATTACTGATTGCAAATATCTACAGAGGTGTGGTTGGATATGTTCACCGACAATAACGAAATAGATCCCGGTCTGTTTATTGGAATATACATTCTTCTCGCTGTCGCTGCCTCAGCGTCACAAGGTTTTATGATATGGTATGTTCAGTTGGTATTAGATTGCGATGAGTGCAAAATTAACTCTGATTTGCTCTTCCAGGCAGATTATGATCAATATTGTTGTCAAGTCAGGATTGGCGTTACATAAGGTCCTTGTGCACTCCGTGATGAATGCTCCCATGCAACTATTCACCGAAGTTGATTCCGGGGTTATTTTGAATCTGTTCAGTCAGGATATGACTATCGTGGATGCTGTTTTACCGACTATGGCCTTCGGGACTATCCTAGGTAGATATTTCTACCCTTCACATTTTAGGGTATGCTGTGGCTAAGGAGAGCTAACAATCTGTCTTAATAAAAACAAGGCACAGCACAATGCCTAGCCCAAGCTGCTTTGATATCATTAGGCTCAAGCTACATGGCTCTCACTATCATCCCGACCCTTGTTGTTCTATACCTGACACAGAAGGTCTATTTGCGAACATCCCGGCAAATTCGATTTCTCGACCTGGAAGCGAAAAGTCCTCTCTACACCCACTTTGCGGAGACTCTCACTGGTTTAACTACTATTCGAGGATTTGGGTGGCAGGCCAACTTCCTGTCTGATTGCCTCCGGCGCCTGGATATCTCTCAAAGGCCGTATTATCTCCTCTTCTGTATTCAGCGATGGCTCAATGTGGTCCTTGACCTTCTAGTCGCTATTCTGGCAGTTATATTAACTGCATTGGCGACATCTCTACGCGAATCAACTGATTCTGGAAAGCTGGGAGTTTCTCTGACAGCTATCATGGCGTTTAACCAGTCCCTTCAGGACTTAGTGAGTAGCTGGACTGCGATGGAGACGTCTCTGGGTGCTGTTTCAAGAACGAGATCGTTTGAATTGAATACTCCATCCGAGCATCAATCTGGAGAGGACTTAGACCCGCCTTCAGACTGGCCATCATGTGGAAAAGTCGAGGTGCAATCTGTCTCTGCATCATACGAGTGAGACTATCCACTTCTCTTATATAAATACTGGCTAACGAAAGGTCACGTATAGTGGGGTCACGAACGTCTTAGAAAACATCAGTTTCACAATTCGTGCTGGGGAAACGGTTGGAATATGTGGAAGGACTGGCAGGTACGTTACATAAAGGTATTGGGATTTCTCTGTTCAAGCAGTTTACATGAATTCCAGTGGTAAAAGTACTTTGCTGTCAATGCTCCTTCGCCTTCATGAGCCCAAAGCCGGTAAAATTTTTATCGATAATATTGATATCAGCACCATCCCACGCAACATACTGCGCACACGCCTGATCACCATTACTCAGGATCATCTACCAGCCATTCCAGGCTGCTCAATCCGGTTAAATGCCGATCCAAGAGGGATTGCACAGGATGCAGAGATTATGTCAGCCATGGAGAAGGTCGGTCTACTCGCATTGATCCAATCCCGTGGAGGTTTAGACGGTGAGGATTTGAACACGCACCCGCTATCTCAAGGAGAACAGAAATTATTTGCGCTAGCCAGAGCACTGATCACCAAATGGACACGGGACAAGGGTATTACCCATTGTAGGGGGATCCTAATACTTGATGAATTTACGGCTGGTACAGACGAAGAGACTGAGCGATTGATGCTTGACATTATTGACGAAGAATTTGCGGGCTACACAATCATTGAAATTACCCATCAGATTGGCGTGGCGAGGAAAAGGTTGAACAGGATATTGAACTTAGTATCTGGCCAACTAGATGATGTTACTTCCAGTTCGCATTAGTTAGCTTCTTTCGTATAGCTGTGAGAAGTAAGAATGTTTTTAAGCGGATTAGACGTGTTTTCTCCACACATGCCTTAAAACCCGCGTGGTGGGCTCATATCTATTTGCCACGTAGGTTGAATTCATGATGTTTAAATCCAGAAGAAGACATAAAAAGTAATTATTAATAATTACAAATAGTTCGTTAGATACACATTGACCCTGCGAAAGATACCCGCTACAAAACACTCGCACGATAGAAACACTGTCTCACAAGCATACACCATTGAGACCGTTGCAAGCAACCCATTCCCTCTGTTTACTCAACCGTAACTCATTTTGTATACTTTGTTTTGATGATGTCCGATGCCTTTTCAGCCACGGCATAGAGAGTGCTTGTCAAGTGACCACACAGTTGGAATGGCAAGACAGAAGCATCAACTACTCGGACATTTTCCGTTCCATAAACCTTGAGTTCAGCGTTCACAACGCCACCTTTCTCTCGAGGAAGCATGCTAGCAGTGCCAATAGGGTGGAAATTTGACCTATCTGAAAGCAGGTTTCAGAACTTGAAACATAGGGGCAAGATACGTAAGAAAGCACTCACAGGTAGACTTAACCCAACTGGCCCATGTGGAATCGGATGCATTCTCAGGGAGAAGCTCAAGTCCCGGTGCAAATTCATCCCCTACAAGGTCGCTTAGAGGAGCGGTACGAAATGTCTTTCGTATAAATCGAGCCACGTCCGCCTGGGCGTTAAGATCGTGTTCAAACATGAAATAATTTGGATTAATAGCACCTGTTTGAGATGGATCTGCGGAATTTATGTGTACACTACCTCTTGAAAAGGGCAGCAGATGCCAATATTCGGTCGAGAACGAATGTGCGATAGGAAGCAAAACAACCTCCGCATATGGTACGTGTGATTCAAATATCAAATCATACTGAAGCTGGAACGCAGCCAAAGCATTGGCTTCCAGTACCGCTCCATTCGAAAAGTTGGATACAGCCTTTGCGTAACCTGCGAGACTTGAGTTGACAAAGGCAGCAACCGCAGATACATTGTCACCATATATTTGGTTGGCTGATGGTAAGACAGAGAAAGTCGGCATGCCAAACCAGAACTCCTTCCCGTCGTAAGAGAGACCATTGTTTGTCTGATCCTGCAAGTTCTCACCCACAGTAGAGATTTCAACCTTGACGGGAATGTTATACCTTTTAAGTATATCTGGGTTTCCAACACCAGATAACTCAAGGAGAAGAGGCGATTTCAATGATCCAGCGGACAGGATTACCTCCTTTGAAACGTAGATGGTTTCAGTTCCATTCACGCCTGTAACCTCAACTCCAATCGCAATAGCCTGACTTTGAGACCCTTCATCCCAAATGATCTTAGTTGCCTGGGTGTTTGAGATAATTTTTAGATTTGGCCGGTCTTCGTAGGGCCAGTAGTAGGATCTGGCTGCGTCTTGACGAATATTAGCATCTCTGTCGATAGTGTCCGGATGGGAAGTGAGCCCAATCATATTGCCATCATTGATATCACGGTTGTAAGAGACACCAAGCTTCGAGAGGGTCTCATCGAGCACAGGAAGCATGCTGGTATTGGTCATTGCTTTCGGCCAGCCAACTTTTACCGGGCCGTCTTCCCCGTGATAGCTAATAAAGTAATCGGCGCCATGATCGATCTGGTCGAGAGAGGGCACCTGAAATCCTTCTGACTTCCTATAGTATGGGATGAGGCTGTTCCAATTCCAACCCTTGTTCCCAACGAGTTCCCAGTTGTCAATTTGTTGGGCTTGGGCTCGAGTATACGACATTCCTGCGAGGGAAAAGTGAAATTAGCACAAGTATCGCGTTTCTCTACGTGACTGGCAACCCTTGCCATTTATAGTACTTGTGCCCCCGATGGCCTTTCCGGCACGCATGACCTGCTTGGATCCTCCGGCATATATTTGGTTTTCGGTTTGGTAGGCCCAGTCAATATCTGTTCCGAAACCCAAACCGTACCCCATGATCTCAGTGACCTCGTGTCTATTGAGAACCGAATCTCCAGCCTCGATAACTGCCACGGTGACGTCGGGTAGTTCTGTAAGTCTGTTTGCAACAACCAGTCCGGCGGTGCCTCCGCCGACGATAATAAAGTCATATTGCGGAGAAGGGCCATTCTGGCCCTTCACTCCACGCAGCAAAATTGCAGTGAGAGCAAGGCTGAGGAAGTGCATGTTCGTTCAGGTCATCAGATTATTTAGAAATTCGAACTTTGCCAAGTGCAACAACTCCAAAGTCACTCATTAATTAAGACAGCAGGTTCCTCCACTATTTACGTCCAGCGTGGTGCACCGGCCAACGGTGGAATGCTGGCCTCATTCCCGGGTTGTTGACATTCCTCATTCCTCAGACGCACAATCTAGTCCTAACTTCAACCCACCGTAATAATGATACGAGGTTTGCCATTGAATCGACATTGTCCATCCCATGGTGACAAATTACTGTGTGGTCAAATTTGATGATCATGTCTATATTCAGGAATTTCTACTGCATAGAAACTTCGCATCAGGAATTTGCTCGGCTTTTATACCACTTCACTCAAGCCATAACTATACATACCCAGAACCACAATTACCTATATAGGATAGATGTGATTAAATAACCCCAAGTTTTCGAATTTCTAGTTCCAACTATACCGCTACGTATGAGCCTGAGTCGTATCAGTAGCATATGAGTTCTAATAACTAGTTATAACAAGCTAGTAGACCCTTCATGCCTAAAGCAGTTGGCGAAGACTTAGATATTCTTCCTCATAGTTTAAAAAGGACACTGAGGCTACTTTACTCTGTCATGGAAGCCAGCGAGAGTAGCGGCATTTACGTATCTTTAAATCTAATAAGTAACAATCGCAATAAGCAAAATGTACGGTGTATGTCCTGTGCACTATAATTATCTGTGTTTAGCTTTCATTAGTTTTATTTCTATAGCATGCGCCTTCTGATTTTATCCCCTCTCAATGTCCAAAAATTGTGACTATGAACAAGTACTAGTGTAGGTATGAACCATTCAGTTGAATCTTAACATCACCCGTACACAATTCAATATATATTTCAGGAGTGTAGTACTCTAGACCAGGTATCTGAATCCCTTGCGCATACGCAACGACTCATCAGTACTCTCCATGAAGATGACCTCACCTGTTTGAGTATCAGAAGTATGTTCTGCATCCCACGCAGCTTCGCTCTCCTCAAGCTTTTTGTTTAAATTCACAAGAATCATGCGGAAAGCCCAAAATCCGATGACGGTAATACCGTACATGGCAGTCACGACGCCGTAGCTCTTGCGGTATCCATTATCGGAAAGATTCCAAACGTACGAGCCAGCTATATTACCAAGTTGACTGAACGCGTTGATCAAAGCAAGAGCCACGGCTCGCTTGGCGGGTGGTCTTGGGAAGGAGGAGCTGATCCAAGAGTAGAAAACAATGAAGCCTGCATAGGAGCCTGCCTGGAGAAAAAGCGCCACGTAGCGGGCTGCTACGTTCAAAGTCGACATGCTGATGATGAACCCAGCCAAACCCATAAAGATTGGAATGTAAATGTGCCAAATCTGACCAAGGTAACGGTTAGTTGATTCTAGTGTTGAACTGACCACTTGGAGTATTCATAGAAACTGACCTTTTCTTGGGTTCTGTCAGCGTGCCACGCATTGATCAGGGAGAAGATACATGAGAACACCCATGGGGGAGCACTCATAAGCAGAGTGGGTACATAGGCAAATCCGAGGGTACTGGTAAGGGTGGGCTATTAAGATGTAGTAGGGTGTGGTTAGTATTACTCTAGTAACAAAGTATTTGGGTCTGAGTCTAGGACTTACGAAGAATGCATTGAAGGACAACCCTACGACATAGGCAGTAAAAGATACCATCATAAGATAGATCTTAAAGTCTTTCAGTGTCATCATGAGACCAGCGAAGGGACTCTGCTCTTCGGAATCAGTATCAGCCTCACCAACATCCTCCATGATACGAATCTGGGCGACGAGACGCTCTTCCTCCGTAAATCCTCGGGCATTGGTGGGAAGGTCGGGCAGAATAAATCCGGAGGAAATGGCAATAGTCATGGTGATGGCACCCTCGATCCAAAACAGCCACCGCCAAGCAGCATGGCCCAGGACACCTTGCATATTGGACAGGATCCCAGCCGCAATGAGTGACGAGAAGGCGTTTGAAATAAGGTTACCACAGAACAGAATGGCGTTTCGGGTGGTCAGTTCTTTGCGGGTGTACCACTTGGAGAGAATGAGGAGAGCGCCAGGAAGAAAAGCAGCCTCAACGAAACCCAGCAAGAAACGAATACCCACCATATTGCCGAAATTGGTTGCGAATCCAGAACATGTAGAGACAAGACCCCAGAGGGTCATAGAGATGGAAATGTAGATGGAAGGGCGTTGAATACGGTTGATAAACATATTGGAGGGCACCTGCATCAAGATATATCCAACATACAAAATACTCAGGCACGTTGAGTACTGGCTGTCGGTGAGGTTAAGGTCGGTCTGCAGGCCCTTGAGACGGGCAGCAGAGATGTTGTTACGATCGAGATAGTTCATGATATAAATCAGAACAAACACGCTGCAACGGGCGTCGAGCTTGCGCTTGAGACTTTTCTCGACGACGGCTCGACGAGCAGGGTCAATGTGAGGGAAGACGGCAATCTGTGGCTCGGCTACCAACTCGAGATTCTCGGTCCTCTCCTTCTCGGCGTCGACATCGATGCGGTTGCTGTTATTCCGTGAGATATGGTCTGTCATTGTGTGTGCGTGTGTTAAGCAGACCGACTTCCTTCCCACGCCGAGAGGAACAAAATATTGGCGGGTTTCTTCAGCTTCTTCATCCTCCTACCCGTACATTTATTTTCCCCAGCCCCCAGCAGTTGAACCCCCACGCCGAGTGAAGCTAAGACGCGGGGGGTTTGCTTGGAAGTTGGGACGTGCGAGTATATTTCCGGCAAAGCATTTCTCGTCTCGAGGCGATGATTGGACTGGTCGGCCCGGATTCAGGCAAAAAGCGGTGGGAAATCGGGCCGCGGCGGGGAGAGATCAAGAGCTTCAGGCCGTCCCGAAGGATTTTCGTCGCTTATTTCCCGAGTTTGTCGGGCTCAGATAAATAGAGCAAGAGTACACACCATGATGACCATGAGTATATATATATACGTGTGTGCGTGTGTGTGTCTATTGTTGCTGCTCAACCCATCTGAACCGCACACCAGTGTCTCTTAGGAGGTAAAACCAGCAGAAGGCCTTCAAGAAACCTGGCCCCCCAGGCACGCAAGGAGTGCTCGCTTACCAGAACTCCGGCTCTATACTCGGACTTTGCCGATTGAAAACACCTACATGCTCCGTGGTATCCGTCAGCAGGACCTGGATCCATAACAAACTCCAGCTGCTAGTTTTTGCTCCACCATATCATATGCCCCAGTGCCATGCTAGCCGTCATAGAGAGTACATTCGTGTGTTTGCGTGTACAGAGTTTGTGTGTGTGTTCTGTTATTGTAAGACCGGTCGGTCACAGTTTCTACAATGTGCTCATCTGCTGTATCAAGATGCAAAGATCTATCTACCATTCCAATCGTGTCTGACATGTATCAGACCTGGAGATGGTTGCCAGATGAAAAACTGCCGGTGGTCACGTGTGCGTATACTTTGTATTTTTCCACCAATTAACGTGGACTTACAAGCTTGGTCTCGACTCTTCTTTTCGGGGCAGCACTATGCCGTAGTCTCAGCAATCAAAATATCCGAAAGTCGGTAGAAGCTTATTTGAGTTTCTGTGGGGATTTTCTTTCCGTTCCTGTTGATTTTTGTGCATGCCTAATTCTCGCAGAATATTTTGTGCCGTGTACTACCTGGAACTTATAGTGCATCAAGAAAGGAATCGCATGTCAGTTTCCGGAATCTCTAAGGCCTGTAAAGCCTTTTTGAGATCCGAAGTCGTAGGACATGTCTATCGTAACCAACTTCTGTTGTGGAGACGGGCACGGTGCGCGAGTCTATGGATATTCAAGGCAAACACCTGTCGACCGATCTCTGTTGTCAACAATAGTCAATGCTTATTATCCAAGGCAAGATATACGAGTTAGGTGAGCATAAGGTTAGCTTGAAGCAATGGACCCAGTCTCGGCCATACAGTTGCCAAACTAACCACGGTATCTCAAGAGAACCCTCGAAATGTGATCAATAGTGGTTTCGTGACCATGAGAGACTTGGAGAATGGCACTGATGTCTAAGCCCAGCGTCGCAACGAATGCAATAATACCGCCTAAGTCTGAACCTGAAATGTAGATGAGTGCATAAAAAGCCACTGTGTAGAGGTGCATATCCTGGTATTGTCGGCACATATTTCGATATACCCTAGCTTCCAGGGTACTGCGTTTACTGATAAGCTTTTTTGCAGTATGCAATAAACCCCTTGCAGCGTGTTTAACAACTTGAACCATTGAGGATAAATCACACATGACCACTGCCTATGTATCCAAACTACACATCCGTGAACCGGTATTAAACCGCAGCTATATAACTATCTGGGCCACAACACTCTCGGCAACGAGCTCCATGTCTTCTAAGGCAGGCTCAACAGCCACCTCAACATTGTCCACCAGCAATCATTATCAGAGGACACCATTACAAATTCTATTCGCAGAGACCAATAACTGATTATGCACTACTACTGCAATTTCCAGTATAGGTGCTAGATTGAGACCATGACAAGTGATTGGCCCGGTATTTAATTGGCTGATTGACTCGTGACTATGAACTCGGCGAGTTGTCAGCCATCTTTCTCTAACTTAGTCCTACTCTGTCAACATAAACATAACGTTTCTATAGTGAAGTTGCATAATTATTCACAGTACTCAGAGTCGAAACGTATCAGGGTACAGTGCTTTCTCGTGGCATTTCAACTTTCTCTAATTGACATAAAGGTCCCTGGATTCTAGAATTCCTTGGTTATTGATGCCGGGAAATTCATGTTACTGAAACGATTCCAAGTATTTATAATAATATTACAACATACGCCTCCCAGAAATAGTAAGTTTAGTAGCACTTTTAGGCTGTCTACAAATAAGCAAAGGAAATAACAATAGCCCTGAGTGTATCAAATAGGGGACATCAGTACGCAATACGAAGTATAACTCGAATATCAACATCCAGTAATTTTTAGTTAATATTCAACATCCCTGACGCTCTATTTTTTTATATTGTCATGGCTGCAGAAGGATATGAACAAGGTACTGAAATATTTGAATCGACTCCTGGAGAGGTTTCTGCAGAGACTGAGAATCAAGGTGGGCCAGCAAAAATCTATTTATTCAAAGGCTGCTAAAACAAGAACATCATTCTTTGCAATTACAGGTGATATCTAGTATAAGATTAATACTCGTTTTTATGAGCTGAAGTAGATTTTAATTATCGAGATATGAAGCTAGATACCATGGAGGGAAATAGTGAGCGGAAGCCTCATCTTGGGATCGAAGAGGGCAAGCAAGACCCAGTATCAACAATTGGCACGTCGTCTCTCTGGTACGAGTGTAAGAAACCCAAAGGTTTTAGTCCAAGACAGCTTTTAAGGACCGCCAACAAACAAATCTCGGTACGTGGACTTGGTCAAAGGAGCAAATCTTCAAGGTTCCACAGCAGGGCAGAAAATCGATTTATTTTACATTATCTCAATTGCCACAGCTTCTCACATATTATACTGGCTCAAACTATTCTATTATTGGGGCCTTGCCAAGATATACAAAAGGGTTTTGAGACATATAGGAATTGCGCAGCCTACTTTTTCCATATCGAAGCTGAACTAGTGGCTAGCCTTGTTAAGTGAATTCCCTGCATACATGTTCACATCATTGGATAAGTACTATATACATTTCTAGTACAGACTGTGCGTCAGAATACCCGATGAATATTGATATACAATCCGACGTCTACTTGGACTTTGATGGTGCAAGATATACACGCGCTCTCGCCACAAATTCGAGCTATATGATACGGTTTTTTCTAGCCGCTCCAGACACTGCTTTCAGTATGAACCCTGTGTTTCATCGTACAAAAAGTTTTGCCCTAGTTTGAAAGATGAAAAATATTCCCTTCAATATCCCAGAACTGACGTTTACTCAAAAAAAAAAGAGGGGGAGGGGGGCTAGCATGTACAGTCCCTCAAGTGACTAGGATCATGAGCAAGAAAACTGACGATCAATATATCAATAAGTCTTACAATAGAAGAGTATAATATCAAGGCTTTATATGATATATATAATCATTATTAACGAGAGAACGAGCCTTACCAAAACCGGCAAAGAATTTCTGAATGTAATGAATCGATTGATTGTCACTCCTGATAGCATCTCAACTAAGCAGTACGTATGCTCTCTTCCCCAACATAGTATCATGATAGAAGCAGATAATAAAAGGAACAAAATGGCTAGTGCATGATATCAAAGGGTCAAAATAAATCTAGTTTCAGACATATCTCCTTAATTCATGCCCCCCCAAAACAAACCAAAAGAGCTATAAAGCAAAGACGTTGAATTGATATTTTACCCAAAGACATTACTTAATAATGCTACAGCTACTCCTTAATCTGATTATATTCATCCTGAAACTATCACTCGTCATAGTTGCTGCCAACAAAGCGGGATTACTGGGATAACTGGCCTCTTTATCAGGAAAAATACACCGAAACACAACCACTTGTTCAGGGTTCCATTTAGCCATATAATTCAATCAACTTTATTCTTAAAACTAGTAACTATTGCACGCGAATCTTGGTGGATTCAAACAAATCGAAGTCAATCAGAATTAGAGACTGATATTCCAAGCCTCCGGAAACCCATAAATGTCAGCCATCAACATGTAACGTTCTAAGCTATTTTATGTCTAATCTTAGGTACTTTGGATCTATTCTATATAAATACCCGAATGATATGATCCGACACCTAGCGCCGACTGATATCGTCAAGTGATGGAACTCCGCAGGATTTACCTCGTTCACATTCATCATTTATAGGACGGGAATTGTGACTCGCAAACCTACAAACAATACACCTTGGAGTGTCTAGGTTCCAAGGTAGTGACCCTTTATGCCACACGGAAAACATTCAAAACTGTGAACAAGACATCCTGTGTCAAATGTACAGTGATCCATCTTCCGGAGATGACGATATTATAGTGGTAACCCTGACACCGAATAATAAAGTTACCAGTTGACTCTTCATCTCCTATAAAAGAGTTTACGCTTAGTCAAGATGGGAATTGGGCGATAATGAAGCAGTAGATGTGCAATTATATTATGATGACGCATGTGTGATGTAAAGGTTATTCAACGTAACACACAATCAATGTATATGCCGTTAGCGATATAAATATTATTATATAACTATAGACTAGTGTCTGAGTGCTTGATATGAGAACATGAACAGTTGGTGTGGCTTCACGTTAGTATGGTCGTTCTGGCAATTGCTTGTGTCACAAATTGGACTAAGTGTGTGTGTATTGGACTCACCTGGCTCCCTTCGACATATCGCCAAAATGAAGAAAGGCTTGCATTAGTCACAATAGAGATACTCCGTATTTTTTCTAAACAAATTGGGTTCGAACAATGCCAAAATGTGTCTAGCATCAGGATGAAGGCAGATCTGAACTGTCACAAGTTAAGATCCATAATAATCATGGCGCTTGTGTTCTTTAGCCCTATCAACACGGCTGATATCCCGGGGACATTCCCCAGACGTCCACCGGGACAGTTCTGTGGTTCAATGTTCTATGCAAACTCATGGCAGCTCTGATCGGCATTGGCTATATTTCTACGGCCTTCCCTAACTCAGATACCTAGGTACGCGTGGGACTAAAATCAAATTATTTTGGAAAGACGTGCAAGTCTTACCTCGACCCGAACGGAACGCAACGATCGTCAAATTCCCTCTCTCTTTTCCCCGTTAGCTATGGGATTGGTGAAGGCGCCGGGGGAAAGAGACGGTATACGTAACTTTGATAAATTTAACCAATCCGAGAATCAATAAAACTATCTTGTTGTAGGCATTTGAGCCTAAAAGATCATTAAACTGAAAACATGAAATAATATATATAATGTAGCAATGGGTTAATCCTAATCAAAGTGAGCAAGCACACAGAAACGCTACTTGACGTGTTACACCAATAAGGGACTAGATACGTGAGCCGACATACTACCTCGGCACATCTTATTTTACAAATTCTTCATATCCTAATAGTGGCAGTCTCGATCATGATTTGGACTTATTCTACAGACTAGATAATCCCTACTTAATAAAATACAGAAACCAGTTACCAGAAGGTATCGATATATAAAAGTTGTTTCATAATAAGATGTTAAACAGCTGCTTCAGAGACAAGGCAGCCTTAGGGTAAATAATAACTGAGTCAACTACGAGATTCGTATAGGACATTTCGGTTTTCCAATCAAGACATGTTCTTCACAGAGGGTTTTATTTATTACACTTTTTCTCCTGTGTTTAGGTACGATGTACAGAGTAGGCAGAGTGAGGAAATAATACTTAGTTAGACCCGTACGGTAATATTCGGATTTCGGAAAGCGCCCAAGGTCCTCATTTATTAATAGAGCTTATGTCTGCTGAGTGGAGTTTCCTAAACTGCTGATCAAGAGCTTGGCAAAGCTTGTCAAAATCTTGTTTGAAAGTCGCGTAAGCAAGGGTGAAGCTGATTGGCGGCATCGTCTCGGCAACAATACCGTACCACTCCGTCAGCCCACCGGAATTAATTACAGAGATCAGCCGCAAGCAACAATGATACCGTAGTAAACTGCTAGCGTTGTATTGTCTGGTCCACTTCTTCGATGGAAATTTTCAATAGCAATAACTAGCTAGCTAGGTATTAGGCAGGCGCATTTCGCTGCATTTTGGTAATTTTGGACCGATACTTTTCATAATATTCCGTTACTCTTTTTGTCCCTTCCTCCGAGCGGCTTACATATAGGCTTCGTCTGATTGGATATGTTCGACTTGGGCTGTGAATGCTGGTCTGTATTCTATTAAAGTGCACCGGTTGATTATATCGATATAGCAACAAAAAAAAATACAATGCCGGGATTCAGATTCCTTGCAGGCGCTGTCCACCTCGGCCGCCGCGCCGTCCGCCATAAACACCATTTTCTTTCCATATCTTTCACTCTCTTCTTCATTCTCCCCATTTGCACCTACATTCTACTTGGCACCTTTCTGCAAAATGACCCGAGGCTAGTCCCCCACGCAATCCGCAATGCGCAAAACGTCCTGCTGATTACGGCGCATCCCGATGATGAGTGCTTATTTTTCACGCCAAGTATACTCCAGAGCTCGGGCAAGGCGCACGTGAATCGTCATTTGCTTGTTCTGTCATCTGGTACTTTGCCTCATGTTTCATCATCGTAAAGAACACACCATATTAACGTGATCCAGGTAACTATGAAGGCCGCGGCGAACAACGCCGCACCGAAGCCAAAGCGTCCTGTGCCGAACTCGGCATCGCAGTCGACAAATGCCTAATTCTCGAACACAAACAGCTGCAAGACAACCCTAGGGAATGGTGGGATGAGAAGGTGGTGGAGCAGATCCTCGACCACTACGTTCGTCAATGGAGCATCGATCTAATCATCACATTCGACTCATACGGCGTCTCGGGACATGTCAATCACAGGTCCGTTAGCAAAGGCGTGCGCAAATTTTCCAGCGACAACGACCATAATCCACCAGCGTACGCGGTGCAGTCGAAATTCGTACTGCGCAAGTACTCATCATTGGCGGACCTAATCCCGACTTCGTTACCGTTTACCTGGAGGATCCTTGAGGCCCTCTTCACACCAGTGCCTGAGGGCTATGCGACCATGCTGTCGATGGGAGGGAAAAAGGTACCGCTTCCACAAGGTGGGGATAGGTATGGTGATAAGGCATTGTTGGTCACAAATTGGGCACAGTATATGAAAGGGCGAGCGGCGTTTAACCAACATGCATCACAATATTCGTGGGATAGGGTATTGTATATGGTGTTGAGTCGTTATATGTGGTTTAATGATTTGAGGCGAATGTAAATGGGGAGGGGAAAAACAAAAAATATCGATACGCGAACCAGAATTCAAATGCTATTCTAACAACTAATAAGAGTTATTGTGTCATTTTGTCAACACAATAGGGGTTAATAGATTTTATGTAGCTTTACTATGCTTGTCAATGAGTTTGCCCTTGTATTGAGTACTCATCAAATCACTCCTTATAAAGCAGCAGCTACAGACAGCTTCTAGAAGAAATCGAAATTATTCCAAGAAAAAAAAAGTTTACAAACAAGAAAAGTATAAATTACAATGCAGGATACACATGTTTCCCAGATAAACAAACGCCCAATAAGATCCCGAAAGAGATGTGAAAATATTAGAATAAGAATATCGAACCGCTAAATGCCCCCTTAGAAATCCACGCCACCAGAGGTTATGCCACATCACGTAATCAGAAATTTAAACATTGGGAGAAAAGAAGAAAAGAAAAGAAACATATATACCCTAGGTATATAATAAAGACGAAATGAAGAGAAAATGACTTTCAGACATCCTTGATTATAAGTCCAGGGGTTTCCTCAGACCCCATCATAGATTTTCCTTTTCGGTGACGATATACTGTCACTAATAGCCCAATGACAAAGGAAAAAACAAAGAAGGAAACCATTATAGGTCTCTTAAACTGATGCCCCAGCCAAGTAATCATAAAGGCGTCAGAGTTGTGCCAGGAAGACGACCCGAGATGGCGGAACAGTGGTGTATCAACTTGCCCGTTTAGCATATGCAAGCGCGGAGCTTGGACTGTGCCGCCGAGGATACGGAAGGGAGTACGAAGATTTTGAAGGGTGAAAATTGTTCTGTGTACAGCAAGTGAGCAAATGGCATAGGCGTAGCTGTAGCTGTAGAGAAAATGTCGCAGACTTACGATGCGTAATGACAGCCAGTACTGAACATGACTGTTGCATAGGGAATAAAGAACCAAGCATGGTTGTATGCGGCAAGGCTATCGACAAGGGAACGGACGAAGTAATTGCCTGGTCTAGCCATCATGAAGCCAACCGAGAATCCAGTAGGATACGCCGCCGGTGCAACGAAGTCGAAGCGCCTCAGCGGGCCCAAACTTCTCTTACATTCTAGATCAAAATCCAGCACAACACCTGCACTGATGTCAGATCTCACGGTCAATAAGCGTAAAGGGCTATAGTATCTCGCTACTACGTAAACAGACTTGCCTCCAAATTTATAAAGCACCATATATCGCAGCGCATCAACCTTTTCAACCGGGTAGCGATAGCTATGCCACATATTCTTCAAATGAGGAAACTCCTCGGCAACAAACTTGTAAGATTTCTCATCATCCCAGATAATTGCTTCCCAGTCAGGGTGATGCTTAATGCATTCATCTCGAGCCGCAAGCCATTCTTCACGAGGTGGGTTTGAGCCGAGACTCATATGATGTAGAATTGGTGGGACAACGTCTTGGTATTGCGGTCCAGAGGTGGACTGGTTCACACTGTAGGCGGCAAATGTCACATCGAAGTCATCTCGGTCCTGGGAAATGTAAGAGAGAGCAGCGCTATGATGCCAGCGATTGGGGAGGGCAGCGAGATTGACGAGCATGCCCAGAAGTGGCAGCCAATATCGCTGTGCGATGACCAACAAGAAGCATAGCACCAGCAATAGCCTTGTGCGCGAAAAGGGCATGTCTAGACTCTAATGTAGCTCCAATAGAATAGTAGACGAAGCAAATGAATAATGGGGATTAGACTCAAATATCCGAGGTCAATATGGCGACGAACGAGCATGGACATATGGGGTTTAATGTAAATAGTAATAATATGTGGGTGGCATTCCTACCTTGTATATACTTTCTAGGCATCTCCATTATTGGGGACACCGAGCAGTGGAGATTGATTCCACTAGAAATGACAAAAGTTCAATGACAGGTTATTACAACTGCGTAATTGCGATACCATACCAGATGTACCGAAGAATCCTAAAGTAAGAGCCAATTTCTTAATCCCTTTTGGGGTTTTTAGACACGCAGCTTCACCTTAGGCGTTATTGGTAACTAATGTCATGCACGCACAGTTTCCAGCATGTTTAGAGCAATTGGCTTTTCTACACAACAACTATATCACCACTTCACCCGCTTCACCTGAATAAAGGAAATGATCACGTAAATCGAGGAGAAATTAGGCGACAAATCTAAAAATACCGCATCTAGTAACGTACTGGATGGTTCCCATCATGATTAGCCACTACTCCGCACGGTAATTAAACGGTAAACTATTTATTTTTCATGCGGTACTAGCGCTGTTTAGCCTTGTCGAAGAAATCCGGAACTAGTAAATGGCAGTTACTTTCTTTTTTTGGCCTCGGACCACGCGCATAACCCGGAGCGTCTCCATGGACCTTTATTTCGTTATACTCTCGTTATCATCTCTCAAGCTTCTAATACCTTAGCTGTTCAATTAACGTAACCGGTAAGCCACCCGGCCATGTAAGCGACCCGGCCACCTCCGCCCGGAAACGCGTTCTATTTCGATCTTATAACTTCAACGCGTCAATATGCCACCAATTTGCAAGAAAAATCCTTCAAAATCAGCTGAATTAGAAGGAAAGATTCAATTAGCTATTTCTGATTTAAAAAATGGGAATATTCAAAGTATTTGTGAAGCTATATGGGTTTATATTATCCCTTGTATAACTCTCTAAGACTGACTGAAGGGAATACAATATAAACATATAAAATGTGCTAACAGTTATAAATTCACTCAGTTTGAAGAGGAATCGCTTATTAGATGGATATTAGATCTAAATAGGCAAAGATTATCTCCCCAGCTATTTATAGTATGAGAAATGGCCAACTATCTTCTTTCTTAACATAGAAATCAACAGGTTAGAGAAAAATAGGTTTATAATCTGGTTTAATGTTGCTTAGAGCTCAAATCGCGATTTTCTTGAAGATATAACTATGAATGTGCTAAATATGAAGATCTAAAGATAATCTAAGAATATTTTGACTGCGTATGAGAGGCTATATTAGAATATAGTATCTTATTGGAAGATATTTATAACTTTAATGAGACTAGCTTTACTATAAGACTCTGTGCAATTATAAAGATTATTATTAGGAGTGATTAATATGTCTGTTTAAAGCTATTATAATCTAGTAATTGAGAATGGGTAACTTCAATTAAGGTAATTAATTCTATTGGATAGACTTTGCTTTCATATATAATTTTTAAAGTAATAAAATATATGTAAGAAGGCTGATTTGAGATTTTTTTAGATAATTAGAAAATTAATATTAGTGATAATGGATAGATAACTGATAATATTAATATAGATTGGCTTTAAAATCACTTTATTCCTCTTATAAATAGTTATATAATAGGAAGATATTGAATGCTGATTTTTGATGGTTATAAAAGTTATTTGACTGTGGAATTTGACTGTATATGCATTAAGAATAATATTATTTTAGTTTATATGTCTTTATATTTCTTTTATCTTTTATAGTCTCTCAATATTAGCTGTTTTGTAATTATAAAGTGAAAATATGGATAGTTTGTTGAGTAGTGGATGAGGCTTAGATTTAATTATATTGATAAAATTGATTTTCTTATTATATTTTTAGAGGCTTATATAATAGTATATAAAGCTGAGACTATTTGGAAGGGTTTTATAGTTATTGGATTAGTGTTATATAATCTAGATTAAGTCTATTAACAGTTTATTGTTTAGTTTAAGACTTCTATACTTTCTCTAAGTTGATTGAGTAATATTTAATCATTCTGTTTATAAATATCTTAAAATCTATACTAATTTAAATATTAATTAAATATAATAAAGAGGCGTATAAGCTAGTGTATAGGAAGCCTATTAAGTTCAATTAATGAGGCAATTAATTAGATATTTAAGGTGTATGAAATGACTGTAAATAGCTTTATACTTCTAGGGAAAGAAGTTTATGATTTATGGGTTACACATGAGAAGAAGAAGTAAAAATATAGATAATCTAGAAAGTAGATAGAATATAAGTAAGGAATTACTAGAAAGAAAGCTTAGGCATTTATATAAAATTAGATTAAGGTATCTCAAAGTATTACTACTGCTCTGGCTAAGCTTGAGCTGCTAGTCTTGCAAGCGATTGTATGCTGTTAATTTAAGTATAGTGAGTATGGTATTCTTAGGTATAGAAGGCCTCAATGCCCTCATCATACTAGTAATTAGTTTTTTTATATATAATTATTATTTTGGGTTGAAAATTGTGATTAGAAATTCATATAGAACGCGTTTCCGGGCGGAGGTGGCCGGGTCGCTTACATGGCCGGGTGGCTTACCGGTTACGTTACTTTAGTTTATGCTGACATAATTCGCCGAAAGCTTGAGTCCAGAAACTGCAACTGCTTAGATATTATGGAGACGGAGCTTGCCCAGTGACAACCCGGCTGACTGGCATCATTTCGAGATGGTGTTGATCCGACTTGGTGTCAAAACCAAGTTGGCGATGGTTCAAGTTGGTTTCAATTAAGCTGAATCTATATCCTTTGAATTTACTTACAGATAATATTCGGTTCGTTTTCGTGTTCTCTTGATTACTATTACAGGGAAATATCTGCT
The DNA here is from genome assembly GCF_001907595.1 of Talaromyces atroroseus. Classification (NCBI taxonomy): domain Eukaryota; kingdom Fungi; phylum Ascomycota; class Eurotiomycetes; order Eurotiales; family Trichocomaceae; genus Talaromyces; species Talaromyces atroroseus. The sequence goes on from NW_017971441.1 coordinate 1,431,323, forward strand.
GTATTCCTGGTTGGACCTTTGTGTGTTGGCTGCCTATTCATACGCCACCAAATGCTTCTTCCTATCCCCATGCTTAGCTTTTCGTCGATACTGGCATATCCACGTTATGATATTGCAGTTTGGCCTCATGTCACATCACCAAATCACCTCCAAAACTGTAAGGGCCTGGTATTGCTAATGGAGGCTTGGGCACAGAATAAATTGAATACTGGCCATAAACCCTTACCCTGGCACATTTATAGGTCGGTGAAGGTACCTACACCATTAAAATAACCCCTGGAAAGCAGCTGCTCTCAGAGTTCAAGGACGGGTTTTAAGGCCTTAAAGGCTACCACTAATCAAGCACCAACTCAAGACAAAAGGAATTTATTTGTTAGGAGAGCTAAAGCTATTTAGATAACTATAGACAGCACCCTCACTACAAAGGCTAGGCTGACAAGGTCTATCCAGAGACCCAGCTGCTGCGAAGGTGCTCAAGCCAATATCATTGGGTAGCTATACGCCGAGAAAATTAGATATGGATATAGCAAGAAAATTAGCATCTAGCTGGGGGTCTGGTGGCGTATAAATAACCAGGAATACACCGGATATCTCCCTGTAATAGTTAATAGTTCGATACAAAGATCCGGCACGTACAGCGCGGAGAGTAGCGGCACGGTAGACAGATTTATATCACAAAGACACCTCACAAAGCCTATGGGAGGGGAGCCATCACATTTACCTACTTTCCTAACAAAATCCTCACACAGGATTTTTACTCGACCACGCCAACTAAATGCAGTGACACTTCCCATAGTTTCTTCTCCTTTTCAGGGCTGTAAGCATACAGAAAATAGCCAGGTGCCTATTGTCCTTCGCTGGGGTCATACGCCTTGGCAATCTGGACATCCTCAAGGTACCTCCCGTGCTTTCCCACGAGGGACTTAGATACGGCCGCCCAAACAGAAGTTGTGTCACCTTGCTCTGGATTCTTAAACTGCGGTCCTATGTTTGGATCATCGAGTCCTTGTCTCTCTTCCTCAGACATATGCTGTAATAAATCAGTCTGAACGCCGCCGGGTTGGACACTAAGCCATGAAGGCCCTGGGAGGTGTAGTGGCGATTGATCTCATTCGCCGCCCATAGTAGCGCACACTTACTCTATCCGTAAGCCTTCCACTTATCATACGCGCCATCAAAGTTGAGATTGTCAAATACCACCTCCGAGTATCTGTGGGCTATGGAGGAGAGGAAAACCACACGGGAATTAGACTCCGGGGTCACTGCGGCCAGAAGCATGGGACGCAGGAGGAGGAAGAGCAGAAAATGGCCCAGGTAGTTGGTCCCAAATTGTGTCTCAAATCCGTCCTTGGTGCGCCCTTCGGGGGTGGCCATAACGCCGGCGTTGGCGATGTAGATACTGAGGGTTTTAGTCTTGGAAAGGAGTGCAGCAGCGCAGGCGCGCACGCTGGATAGGGATTCCAAGTCTAATTTCAGCAAGTGCACACGCGGAGAGGAAACCATGTCGCCGAGAGCGTGCATTACCTTGTCCAGATTCCTGGCCGTCAGGTAGAGAGTTGCACTGGTAGTGAAGAGCGCTTTGGCTGTCTCTACACCGATGCCCGAGGACGTGCCGGTAATAAGGATCGATGAGCCAGTCAGTTGGCCCTCCAGGCCTTCGTCGCGGAATGATCTGCATGGCTGTTGGGCGGGCATCCCCTGGGCCCTGGGGGGTTCTTGTGAACCTCCGCATAGCGTTCCGTCATAATGTTGACCTGGTTATCACACCGGAATTGAGAGAAGGATGATAGTAAAATGTACGCTCTTATGATTTACAAGAAGTTTGACCATGCTGGACTGGGATAGAGACCGAGGGGGACTTTATGTCTGGTTATTGTCTCAACCCCGCAGTCACCTTACTTATTCAAACTTCTTGCAACTTCTGAGAGCGAGCATTCTGAAACCATGTAATCCACGGTCCAATCACGGAGTTCATGGATGATCGTAAACCAGGCGAGCTTTATGTTTGTATAATCCTCTTTAATAGAGGATTTTAGCAAAGGCTCCATGAAACTCCTAGCGTGGGAAACACTCCCGAAATAGGTTAGATAGTGTGGATCTAGTAAAACTGGTAGAAAAAGTAAAATGCTATATCTAATATAGAAGTCTCCTAATCTTATATAATGCGTCTAAATCTTTAAAAAATAACAAATATTAGGGCTTTTTATAGGTAAGAATATAGAACTAGGCCATTAATAATAAGGTTAGTATCTTATAAATATTAATCTACTATTAATAATATTACTTTAAATTAAATTTAAAAAAAATAATTAATTCCTTGCAAGTTATTCTATATATTTTTTATTTTTAATATTAATATATTTCCTGATATAATACTTATAGAGTATTATTAATAAGTTATTAATTATATTATTATTATAAATAAATATTAACTTTATATATAGATTTAAATATTAAAAATTTATTTAATTATTATACTTATTTAATCTAGAATAAATTGATTATTAAAAAAGAGTTTAAATATTATCTAAGACTATACTTATTATCTTATTAATCTAATTATTTTATTTTTAAAGATTTTATAATTTTAAGTACTTCTTTAGATACTTAAATATCTAGATCTTAATTATTGTCGGAAACTTCGGTTGGATTACCGTCAAGTATAGCTAGGATAGCTATTAATGGGCGAAGTTAATAGGCTTCTGGTATACGAAAGTTGTAAAGAAATAAATAAAGTCTTAAACAAGATAGAATATCTTAATTAATAGAAGATTGTATACTCAAGTTATCTTAGTTAATTTAAAATGATAGAAGAAAACTAAATACATAATAAATAAGTATCCTTATATAATTTTCTTTTATTATAGCTATTATAGTTATTTTCTTGTATAGGACTCTAATGAGTCTAATCATATCTATTATAGTCATATACTAACACCTAGCTCTAATAGTTATGATAGCCCTAACCCTAATATGTTCTAGCTCTACTTATAGTATCTTTAGATAATCCTTTGTTCCTATATATTAATATTTTATATCTATTGACTATAATATTCTGATTTTCTAATAATTCCCTTCTCTAAAGGCTGGCATCTTAATAGCTTAATAAATAGCCTATATCTTCTAAAATATAAATAACTAATTTTAACTTCTTAAATATTTTAAATATATAATCTTATAGTTTTATATTAATTATATCTTTAAAAAAAAATATTTCTAAGAAGAATCTTTTCTTAAGAATTAAGTCTATTAAAGTTATTCTTATAATTCTTTATTTTTATTATATTAATCTTAAAAAATTATATATAAAATCTAAAATTTTAAAGCATTATAGCAAGTATATTTATATAACTAATTATTATTATATAGATATATTGTTTTCTGATCTTACTTAGAAGAAGCTAATTAAAGTATAAGATAAGATTTATATTTAATAGAAAGAGGCTTACTTAAAGCTTTTAGAAATAGTAGCTTATCTAGAATAACTTAAGAAGTAAGATAGCCTTTTTAGGAAGTATGTAGGCAAATTTATTCAAATAAATATAAAGAATATTAAAGAACTAGAAAAATTAGAAAAAATAGAAGAAAAGATAAAAATAAAATAAATAAAAAAATAATAAGAGGCTAAAGAGCTTCTAGCTATTACTTTTACTTTATAAAATAATAATTTTATCCTTAATACTAATTTTAATTCTTTTATCTTTCTTAACTATACTTTTATTTTTATTTCTAAATCTTTTTAGGATAATTTAAATACTTAATAGGTTCCTATATATCTTCTTTAGGTCTATATTCTTTCTATCTTATAAGATAATAGATATATTCTTTTTCTAATTTATACTGCAGTATTCTTTTAATTTTATATTTCTTATTATCTACTACTTTATCTTTATTTATTAAATTAATTATTAATTCTAATAATAAGATATAAAATATTAAATATATTTATATTCTTACTAGTAACTAGAGTTTATAATTATTATTTATAAGTTTTTCTTTAATAGTAAATAGTCTAAATTTAACTATATTAAATTTATTACTTAGTCTTATACTTTTGATATTAAAATTTTTTAATTCTAATATTTATTATAAAAGGTAAACTTTCTTTCTCTTTTTAAGTGCTAGCACATCCTCGCGCTTCTTATTATAATATTTCTTTATTTTTATTTCTGCTTATTTAATATTTTTTAATAGATTATTATACATCAATTATATATACATTATTTAGATATTTACTTCATTTAATACTCCTTCTTATTTAATATTTTCCCAACTTATCTTTAAAATTCTTTCTAGATTAGCAAAATACAATACTTATCCTATTAATATATTTATTATATTATTTATTGCAAACTAAGCAATTAGTAGTAACTTTACTTAATTATCTTAGTTCTAATCTAAGTAATATCTTAGATATTATTCAACTGCTTAAATTATTTATTTAGTCTAGCTATTAGTCTATTAATGATATACTATTAATAGATTATATTCTATTTTATAATTTTTTATAATTATTTACCAAAATTTAGATATAAATAACTTATTTTAGTTAGATATAATTTCACTTAATAACCTAAATATTATAAATATTTCTTATAATATTAGTATTATATATTATTATATTATTAAACTCTTTAGTATTAGCTTTAAAATAATATATTTTATAAGTTTATCTATAATAATAATAGCTTTAGTATATATAATTCCTAAAATAAGATCTTTTAACTCTAGTAAGCCTTATATAAAATCTATTATGATCTTCTATCATACTTTTATTAGTATTTTTAGAATCTACATTTTTCTATATAATTAGTGATTAATTGATTTATTATAATTATAACTATCATATTTCTTAATATAATCTTTAATTAATTTTCTTATTTTTAGAAAATAATATATTTATTATATTTTTTCTACTATTTAGTCAATTCTATAATATCCTTTAATTAGCAAATTATGATTTATTTAAATAACTTCTATAATTATTAAAAATGATATTAATATTAATCTTTTTTAAATGACTAATCTGTTCTTAATTACTGTTTTGTTATTATGTAGTACTATTTATAATATTTTATTATTCCTAGTAATCTCTACTATCTTTTTATAAAAATCTATGCTTTCTATTATAATTATTATTATTAATATTATTTTATTATTATAATAAATTCTATTTTTATCTTCTACTAATATATTTATTTATAGCTATTATATTTTAATTATATAATTAGCTTTTTTACTTAATATATTAATAATAATATTTTTTTTCTCTTTAATATATTTAATTTGAAACTTAAATTTTAATAGATATTTTAATTATCTAACTTATCTATTAATAAGCTTTTTTATTATTATAAAGTATTTCAGATTATAGTAGTTATTTTTTATAACTATTTTTTCTTTAACTTCTTATAAATAGTATCTTTATTACTTAAATGTTTTAACTACTATAAGTAGTTTTCTATTATAAATATTATAATTCTTTTCTATGATAGTAAATTATCTAAAATAGAAAATAATAGATCTTAATTTTTTATTATCTTCTAATTATTCTAAAATAATTTCTAATATATATTCTAATATATCTAGTTAAATTATATTTAGTTTTTCTTAATTATAAAATATAAGAATTAATACTTCTTTAACTAACTTTTTAACTTTCTTAAATATTTATTATTATTATTCTATCTAATTAAATTCTTAATCTTTTCTTAATAATTCTATAATTAATTATATTATTTCTACATAATTCTTTAAATATCTTCTAATATATCCTATTACATCTAGAAACTACTATATTTTATTAATATTTATTAAAATAGACCAGTTAAGTATTATATCTTTCTTTTCTAATTAGATCTTTAATCCTTTTGGTGTATAAACTATTCCTAAATAATTAATAGTTATAATGTCAAACTCACACTTCTTGATCTTAAGTGTTAATCCTTTATTTATAAGTATTGTTATAACTAGTTGTATATATTCTTCATATTCTTCTAAATTTTATAAGTATATAATAATATCATTAAAGTAGACTGCAATAAACTTGTTTAGATATTTCTATAGAATATATATTATATATCATGCAAATTGTATTAGTAGATTCTTTAAATCTATAAATATAACTACTTATTTAAATAGTTCTTTATCTATAAGAAAAATTATTTTTTAAATATTATCTTTAGCTATTTATAGATTATAATAATCCTATTAAATATTAAAAACTATTATAATCTTTACTCCTTATAAAAGATCTCTCTTTTATTCTTAATAAAGCATCTTATTTATGTTATTTACTATTCTATTATTTAGTATTTTATAATTAATAATTATTTACTTAATTATATCTTTTTTATTAATAAATATTAATTATACTAATACTTTTCTATATTCTAGTTATATATACATTACTTCATAAAACTTATTAGTAAACTTATTCTTAAATTTTAACTCATCTTTTAATTTATAGTATTACTTAACTAAAAATAATATAAATCCTTTTTTTAGTTTAATTTATATTTTAAATTCTTTATTATATATTAATAATTATTATTCTTTCTTCATAAATAATTTAATAAACTTATAATATTTCTTAAATAACTTTACTAAGACTTCTATAAATTCCTTTTTATATAACTTTTTTAATTTTAATTTTATCTTCTATATCTTTTTTATAATTCTTATTTTCTTAATTATTTATACTTATTAAATTATCTTAATCTCTCTTATTTTATTATTTCTAATTTTTATTTTATTTTTATCACTTAAATTCTTCTAACTATTTTATAGCTTCTCTTTTACTTTATTTCTATTATTAATATATATAATATCTTTAGTAAATATCATCTTCCATTTCTATTTATCTATTTTTTATCCTAATTCTTCAATAATCAATAGCGTACCAAGGCTTTATCTTAATTCTTTATATAGCTAAGTAATTTCTTTAATCCTCTTCTTAATAATCCTTATTCATAATATTATATTATTAACTGCCACCATTCCATTCATCTAGTTAATTACTAGGTTCTATATTTATAACTACATCATTCTAAATATAGCATTATAGTATTCTCTTAATATCAATATAATATTAAGTATTACTATTATAGCATATTATCCTAATCTTATAATAATATTTAATACTTATTTTTTATAGCCTTAACTAATTATTTCTCTACTAATTAAGATAATTATTACTTATTTATTTATTTATATAATAAATATTTTAATTTTTTTTATAAATTCCTTTCTAATATAGTTATAGGTTATTTCTAAATCTAATAAAATTCTTATATCTTTTCCATTAATTTTTATTAATATTATAATTATTTAATTAACTACTTTTAGTTCTATAATTATTATAATAAACTTTATTATAATTATATATTTTTCTTAAAATTATTATTTTTATTTAAAAAATTCTTTTATACTAGTTACATACTATTTATATAACCCTTTTATCTAGTATTCTATTATTATAAGACTATTATAATAAGAATATACTAATTTTTTATAAATATATTAGTATTCTAATTACTCTTATAGATATTTTAGTTTTAGTTTTAAGATAATAGATAAAATATTTAAAAATTATCCTAATATTACTTTTAGTCCAACATAAAGTTTATATAAATTATTATAATATATTATCTAATAAACTTCATAATGCAAATTTCCTCTGGTAGATAGATAATAATAATAAGAATAATTTCTTATATATCTATTTTATTCATTATAAAAGTATATTTCTCTTTTATATAAAATATGCTCATATATTGCTATTAGAAATAAATACATTTATTTATGTTTTTAACACATATAATATATCTATTCATTATATTTCTTATATTCTCTAATATAGCTTTTCTATTTCTATTAAGACTCTTCTCAATAGATTGTATTAGTGGATATGTAATTATATAAGTTATCTCTCCAAGAATTTATAGTATTCTCCTATACTTCTACTTTTATTTTATCCTCAACAGGATTTTCTATTTATTCTCAATATGGGTCCTTATAAATTATTATCCTTAATCCATCATCTTATAATATTGGTTAAGTATGAAGTAACTCTTCTAAAGAGGAATCTTTTCTAATACCTTCCATACTAGATTCTCTTTCTGTCTCTTCTTCACCAGGATGACCTTCTTTTCTAGGTGATTCTTGAATATAGCTCGTCTAATCAGTTTATTTCCTATAACTATAAGATTGATGTCTTATTCTCATATTAATACTTATTTATTTTATCTATTTAATACTTCTTTTAAAGCTAAATCTTTCTTATTTTTTTTCTTATACATTTTAGTATTATATTTTATTTTTACTTAAATCATTAAGTATTCTTTTTAGCTATATCAGCATATTTTCTTTATCTACTTGCCTTATCTATTCTGCTTAAATTCTTTTATAATTTATTATTTATTTTAATTATTATTTTTTATTTTTAACTGACTATTTTAATTCTTTATTAAAATTAATTTTATTATTAGCTATTCTATTAGCTTTACTAGTATTAATTAAAACTAGTAGAATTATAATTATAATCTATTTCTTTAAATCTAAAGTAACTAGTTTCTGATTTTTTTTTAATTTTTAATATTTATCTATAAAATAATCTAGTTTTCTATAATTAAAATAAGTTTTATTTTTTTTTAACTTATCTTTTTCTTTCTTAGATAAGATTATATTTAGCTATATAACTATATCTCTATTATAGTCTTATAATAGATTTTATTATATTACTTAGTTTATTCTAAATTATAAGAATCTTTTATATTTTTTCTATTATTAAAACTTTTATTTCTTCTATTTAATTTTAAATAATTTATTATTAATCTTGACTACTATTTTAATAAAGTTATTAATATCTATTAATTAATTTATTTTAATTAATTCTATCTGAATTTCTTTTTTTAATATATTTTTAAATATAGCGATTTATACTTTATTATTATATTCTAATAATGCTATTATCTTTTGAAATTCTATTACTAATTTCTAAGCTAATCTAGTTTATTATAAATATCTTAGTTTTTATTTAGTAGTATATATTTTATTAATATTTCTAAATAACTATATAAGTTATTTCTTAAAGCTAATATAACTTATAAATATCTTAATAATAATTATATTCCAGTCTTCTTATACTAAATTATAAAAATTATTTATTATTAACTATATCTAATTAGCTGTGTTATTAGTAAAATAAGTTATAATAAGAATTATCTTATTATAATTTTATTTAATCTTATTAGTCTTTATATACATACTTATATTTACTAAAAATAATTTAAATTTAAAGTATATTCTATTAAATTTTATTAACTTAGATAGCTTAACTTTATTAATAATTAATAGTAAACTTAATATTATTTAAACTTCTAATTATTTAATATAATCTTTTTATTTAATTTCTTCTTATTTAAATTATTTAGAATATTTTTTAAGCTAATTTATCTAATTATTTTTAACTCTTAGCTTGTTTTTAAATTACTATATATATTTAACTATCTAATTAAACTATTCTTTAAGAGTAGTATAGCAGACTAGTATTTTATTATTCTTATTATAATATATTACTATTATATATTATTACTATCTTGCTATAGCTTAGACTATTTATTATAATTATTATTTTAAAATAGATAGACTATTATTATCTATTATCTTAAATATTTAAGTAAAAATTTTATCTTTTATATTAAGGGTCTTAAATTATTAGAAACTTTGATTGAATTATTATTAAGTATAACTAGAATAGCTATTAATAGGTAAAATTAATAGACTTTTAATATATAAAAATTATAAAGAAATAAATAAAGTCTTAAATAAAATAGAATATCTTAATTAATAGAAGATTATATACTTAAATTATCTTAATTAATTCAAGATGATAAAAGAAAATTAAATATATAGTAAATGAGTATTTTTATATAGCTTTTCCCTATTATAACTATTATAGCTATTTTCTTATATAGGGCTCTGATGAGTCTGATTATATTTATTATAGCTATATACTAACACCTAGCTCTAATGGTCATGATAGCCCTAACCCTGATATGTTCTAGCTCTACTCATGGTACCTTCGGATAATCCTTTGTTCCCACGCATTAGCGTTTCATATCCATTGGCTGTGACGTTCTGATTCTCTGACAATTATCTTTAATAATATTCTATTATACCTATATAGATAGTATAAAGAGTTATTAAAATAATATTTATTACTCTATACTTAATACTGTAAAAATAATTGTTGAAAAATAAAGAAAATAATAAATTGTGACGGGGTTGCAAGAACGTAGCTGGGATTCGGCTTCGGCCTAGGAATAGATTCGAATATATAACGTATATACATGTATGCTCAGCAGCTAATTGCTACTTCACAAAGACCTAAGGCTACCTGCGGTTATAAGATAATATGTGTCAAGCTGCTAGTCTAATTAGTAGTAAAAAACTAGACAAGATTATATATTTATTATACTTTAAAGCTATTTCTAATTTTATTTAGGATTTTACTTTATAGTTATCCTTCTTTTATAAAGATGCATCTCTAAGCCTAAAACTTTATAAACTTGTAGAATTTGGTGTATAGAATTAATAGTTTAAGTTTTATAATAAAATCCTTATTTTTAATAGAGAAATTAAAGATAAATAATAAGTATTAGATAGAGAATTTAGCCTTATCTTCTTCTTTAATAATAAGTATTATCTTAATATCATGCTTTTTTATTAGTATTTTATTAAATATAGATTTAATATATTCTATATTATTAATTTTTTGCTTTTCTTATATTAATTTAATACTTAAAATAACAGTAAGATGATTTTGACTATTTTATAGTTAAGTATAATAATCAACTTAAAGTACTTAATTTTAATAATTTAAATCTACTCTAGCTATCCTTTTCTTTAAGAGCAGCATCCTAGTACTTAAGAAAATATTAATATAATAATAATTTACTATTATTAATCTAGATTTATTCTTATATTTAGAGTATCTTACAAAAATATTATTTATATAAGTAAGTTAACCATACAAGATAAATTATAAAATTAGATAAATATTAATATGGTTACTAATAATATAAATAAATAAATAATCTAAATCTCCATATATTTCTAAGAATCTTCTGGTTAAGCCTCTTAGTATAATCCCTACTTCTAGTATTATATCTAATAACTCCCAGTTTTTTATGTCTCTAAAAGACAAGATAAGTAATAATATTCTATATATAAGATTTTAATATTAATAGGATATAAAAATATACAATTAAGTTTTTATATAAACTCTTATACTTAGCCTACTTTTAATTATAAACCACTTTAAATCTTTATAATTATATTAAACAGTAATATACTTATTATAATACTATAACTTAATTATATATATATTATTAAACACTTAAGTATAAGTATATCCTTATAAGTATATATTTATATTCTAATTTAAATATCTATACTATTAAATATTTCTTATTTTATAATTAATACTAATAATTTATAATACCCTAAATCTTTATTAGATTACTTAAAGGCTTTAACTAACAAGTTTTATTAAGATTTAGTAGTAGAGGACTTTAGTAATTAATATTATATATTAAATAAAATACTTAAAATTTTAAACTATATATCTAGAAAATATATTATTAAGATAAACTCTAGTGCTAAAATTAATAATAAAAGTATAATTTTAACTTAACTTAGTCCACTTAAAAAGCATTTAATTATAGTAATTTATATTATTTTATTAGAGAAGCTTTATTCTTACTATTCTTATTTTTAATTAATATATTTAGCTGATAATCCTATTAATTTTAGTAGAAAAAAAGGATCTTTTTTGCTTTCTTTTATTAAATTTATTTATAGATAAGTATCTATACTTAGATTTTTAAGTTTTTAATCTTATAATTTATTTTTTTAATTTTTATAATTAATTAGCCAAGTCTTTATTAATTATATAATATAAGTTTCTTTTAAATTTTATAATTAATAACCCTTATTAATAGTTTATAGTATAAAATAAATCCTATATTTATTCTTAATTATTATAAATTAAGTTTTTCTTTATCTCTTTTTTTTTTGCTTTAAGTCATAAATAGTTTTATAATTTTAAAGATAAATTTTAAATATAATATAATTACTAATATTCTTTTTAGGTTTCTATATATAGTTTTTTTTAAAATAGTCTATCTATTTAATAAAATATATTTTATTCTTTTTAGAGCTTTTTTCTATATAAATTTCTTTAATCTTGTATTCTTTAATATTATTTATAATAAGATTATTAAGTAAGGTTTTATTTCTAGCTATATCCTTGAATGATTTTAGTAAGGAGATATAAAATACTAGATATAATTATTAGTATTATAAGGGTATTTTTAGCTTATATATATTTGTTTCTTATATATTTAATATTTAAAAGAGTCTAATAAACTTAGAATTAAACTTTAATTTTTTTCTATCTAGAAGATAGATATTTATAATTTATAATATCACTTTATTATTGATTTAAAACTATATTATTATATATTTTTTATTAAAATATTTAGATTAATTCTCTAATATTTTCTCTAGTAGCTTTTAAAGTTCTTTATATTTAATCTATAGTTAGATTGTTTATTTAATTACTAATATTTAATCCTTCTTTATCCCTAAGGTTTCCTTATTGGAATCTGTACCTAGAGGGTCTTGATTAATATTGATGTGAATATCTTTCTGAAAGCCCATTAGTGCTTTAATAGATGACATCTTAATAATACTATACACACTATTATTATATATATATTGAGTTAGCACTAATCATTATGCTTAGTTATTTTATAATGAATTAATATATAATTAAAGATAATATTTTAATGTCTGATTCTGTTGTTTTATTTAGCTATTAGTTTAAGAATAATAAGCTGTGCTAATTTATTTTTTTATACTAAGATGCCAACAGAGCATTTTCTAAAATATGACTATGAATATTATTATTTAATTGCTTATAATATTCTTAGGTATAATAAAGTATTTAATTATTAATTTATATATAGTCTTTGCTAGTTCTTTTGCTAATATAGTAGTAGATATAGGTTTATATATAATATATTTTATTAATAACTATAATAGTATTATATATTTTTCCTCTTTAATTTAAAAATAAAAGCTTTATTATAAAATCTAAAGTGACTAACTCCTAAGATTTTATAGATTTTAATAATAATTTTATTAGTCTATATTCTTTATACTATAATATATAATTATATTAATACTTTATATATATTAAGTAATAGTATTAAACCATATTATAAAGCCTTTACTAGAAATATTTTAACAATATTATTTTATATATCTTTTTAATGTTAAAATGACCTTTTTATAAATCATTATAATTAACTTATAGGATTTTTTGTCTAAATATATAATTATACAGCATATATATTATATCTTTAAATCTAAATAAATTATTAGCTTCAATATATTAATAAAAATAATCTATCTTTAAATTTAAATCTATTATTTATTTTTATATATTTCTAGTTTGTACATCTACTTACTAATAATAATAAATAATAGTAGCAAGCTCTTCAGGCATATCTAAATAAACTATCTTAATTATAATAATTATTACTACTTTAGATCTTAGCACTAAGAGTTCTAGACCTCTTATAATATTAATAATTATTCTCTTTTAACTACTAAATACATTTTGATATTTAGAATTTAAATTATTATTAACTTAAAAAGTCTTTATTACCTTTTCTAAATGTGCAAGTTCTATACTATTAAAATTATATTTATATTTGAAAGATTCTATTCTTATTAAATAAAGTCCTTAGCTTAGCTTTTTCTTTAGTATTAATAATAGAGTCTATTAGTTATTTTTAACTTTAATATAGTCTAATCTTTAATTTAATATATTTATAAGATTTCTATACTCTAGCTAATACTTAATATTAAAATTAAATATTATAAGCTTTTTAGCCTATTAAATCTACCTTTAGTTTAGTTCCTTTATAGTTATAAAATACTAAAGATTATTATAATTTAAAAAGATAGTCATAGATTTATTACTATCTTTTAAATAATACCTTTAGTGTTTAAAGACTTTAATAATAATTAATAGCTCTCTATTATACATTTTATAATTAAGTTTAGCTAAAGTTATCTTTTAAGAGTAAAATACTATTAAATATTATAATTTATTAGTTTTTAACTAATTTAGGATTGCTATTATAGTGAAGTTTAATATATTAATTTTTACTCTAAGTAGAAGTTCTAGTTTAAAATACTTAAATATAGATGTTTATATAAAATACTTCTTAAGAATTTTAAAGATAGTTAATAGGCTTTTAAGATTGAAAGATCTCAGTAGATAAAAGAAATAAAAATAAAGCTATAAATATCCTAATTAATAAAAGATTATATACTTAAGTTATTATAATTAATTTAAGATAATAAAAAAAAACTAAATATATAATAAATAAGTATCCTTATATAGCTTTCCTTTATTATAACTATTATAATTATTTTCTTATATTAAGCTTTAATAAATCTAATCATATCTATTATAGCTATATATTAATAACTAACTCTAATAATTATAATAGCCTTAATTCTAATATATTTTAACTTTATCTATAATATCTTTAAATAATTCTTTATTTCTATACATTAATATTTTATATCTATTAGTTATAATATTCTAATTCTCTAATAATCCTTTTCTCTAAAGACTAATATCTTAATAGCTTAATAAATAGCTTATATATCCTTTAAAGTATAAATAACTAATTCTAACTTTTTAAATATTCTAAATATATAATTTTATAATTTTATATTAACTAAATCTTTAAAGAAAAATATTTTTAAGAAGAATTTTTTCTTAAGAATTAAATCTACTAAAATTATTCTTATAATTTCTTATTTTTATTATACTAATTTTAAAAAGTTATATATAAAATCTAAAATTTTAAAATATTATAATCTAAGAAAATAAAAAATAGATTTTTATAGAAAATACTCTATAAATTATTTTATATAATCTTTAATCTCTATTATACTAGCCTTTATATTATAAAGCTTATTTTCTAAGCTTTTAACTTAGTTTACAAGTTTAGGGTTAATATCAATATATATATGCTTAAGTTAATATTTAGTATAGCATTTTTTATATTTAGTATAGCACTTAGTAAGCTTAATCTTATATTTAATTTTTAAATTTTCTAATACCTACTTTTGCAAAGTAATAAGATTATTAATTAATTATTAAAAGATTTGTTATTTAATAGATTTTTGTTATAAAAATATACAGAAATAGGAGATTTAATATTATTATTATTTTATATAACTTCTTTATCTTTAGATAAATAATTAATTATTTTTATATAACTTCCTAGTAATCCTCTTATAAGTAATTATCTTAAGAATTACCTAGTTATCCTCTATCTTCTATTATTAAGAAATCCTTTTCTCTTTCTTTAGATTATTAAGAAACTGAATCTAAGAATTAATTACTTTGTCTAAAGATATTATATTTTTATTACCTTTACTAGTAATATATTTCTTAAAATAAGCCTTCCTTTTTACAATATAATAAATAATTATATTTTAGTAGGAATAATATATATAATTATATTAAATATATAACTTTAAATAAGCTGCTATCTATATTTAAAAAATATTAGTATTTTTATCTTAATATATTGTTTTGAGAAGTAAGTAAGTATTAAAAAGATAAAGTATCTTATTATTATTAAAAGACCTTCTAGAGTGCTTTTAAGCATTATTAAATTATATATTTGACTTAATTAATTAGCTATTAAAAGAGGGGATAAATAATAATTAAATAGATATAGGACTAAGGCTTTAAGATATAAGACTTATTAATATTAATAGTTAATTAATTACCTCAAAATAGCTTAAAATTGGTGTAAAAACTAATAATTCTTAAGAATCTATAATAGAAAGAGAAAATTTATAATTATATATAAATTTATATAATAATTAGTAAGTAATAATTAAGAATTAGTAATAATATTAAATTAATTATTTTAGAATTAATTTCTTAAAGTTTAAAATTAGTAGAAAATATTAGATGGTAAGGGCTAATTTTATACTAAAATTAATTTAGAAATATTTATATATTTCTTTAAAACTAAGTTTTTTAAGGATATATTGTGACGATGCAATGCCAAATCTATTTGGTCGCTAAACACGAAGAGACTAAACTGGAGAGAAGAAGAGGAAAGAATAATTATTGGCCTTCTTCCTTCTACTTATACTTTCTTTCATTCTAGATATCTATAAGCTATCTCCGTTATATGCTAGTGCTTAGTAATCTAGATTTCTAGAAGATTTCAATAATATAGAATACTAGCTAGTAAAGGCTATTTATCTTTCTTAATATTATATAGATCCTTTAGCAATCTATAATATAAATTAAAATATAAGATAATCCTTATAAAGTATATTTAGCCCTACATCTTTCCTATATATAATTTATTTATAAAAGATGGCTTATAGGTACTTCCATAATAACTATATATTACTAAGTTAAATTATATTAAACTATTATATTACTCTTTATTTTAAATAATATTCGCTCTAAATATTAAGTTAATAATAATATATTATCCTTATTATAATTAAATAAGAATTTATTCTTCTCAGTCACATATAGCTAATTCTTTAAATATAATAATAATCTAGATTTTTTTGGATAAGAATTATAGAATATTTTTATAATATTTAATATATTCTTAAAATTTCCTGCTAGATATTATATTATATTATTATTATAGCCTCATTATTAAATATAATATTATAGTTTCTAGTAATATATCTATATATTAAGAATCTATTTAACTTCTTATTTATTATAATTATTAATCTTAATTAATAATAAAGAGTCCTTAATTTATCCTAATAATAGTTCTATTAAGTATACCTTTTAAAGTTTATCTAATAAGAAAATTAGATATATTTAAAAATATTTAAAGAGCTTTAATTTCAATATATTTTCTTTCTTTACAATAATCTTAAATAAGTTTAAGTTCTAATAAGAAAACTTCTAACTAGATTATCTATTATTAAAATGTTTAGTTATTAATATAATCTTATTCTTAATATCAAAATCTATTTTTTATTAATATTTATTTATCTATATTTTTTATTATTCTTATACTTATATTATATTCTATCTTATATAATTTTATATCTATTATAAATATTTTATTTAGATTTAAGCTTGCTCTTAATTCTATATAAAATTCTTATTATTTAGTAATAATTAATTAAATAATATCCTTAATATAAAACCTCTCTTAATTTTAAATAGCAATAATCTAGTTAATTTCTAAAATAAGAATACTATAGCAAAGTCTACTATTAATAATTATTTAGATTAATTATCTTAATAGAAGCTAATATAAGATTATAAATAGATTAAAAGATATTAATTTATAATTTTAGTTTGCTTATCTATAGATATATAATATATTATTAATAGCTTCAGCTTAATTTTTAGAATATAATATATCTCTATCTAGAATTCTAATACAAATTATCTTCCTTAATCTAATACTATTAAATCTAGCAGACTAGTCTTAAGGAATATATATCTAATCTATAATCTAATTATCTCTTTAATTATGATATTTTTAATATAAAGAATTGATCTTGGTCTTTTACTAAATTAATCTCTTATTATAAAGATTATATTAAAACCATATTTATCCTCTAGATAAGTTATAAAATCTATTAATATATACTGCTATAGTTAAATAGGTATAGGTAATAGTTTTAGTAATTTTAGTAATAAGTCTTTATATATATTTATTTTCTTATATATAAGATAATTATTAATATATTATTTAATATCTTAATTTTATATCTTCTAATAATATTATTTTTTTAATAATTTCTTTATCTTATTTTTTTCAAAGTAAGTAATAACAGATTATTAATATATCTTATCTAGTAATTATATTTTAAGATCTTCTTTATTTAATATATAAAGTCTTTTTTTAAATATTAATTAATTATTAGTCAAATCTTAATTAGATCTAAGATCTCTAGCTACTTTATAATATTTTATAATCTTTTAATTCTCTTAATTACTCTTTAGGATTCTAGTAATAATATATAATGTATTATTTATAATAATTAAGATTTCTGATTTAGATTCTATTTTTTATATGTGATTCTATTCTTAGAGTTTCTTTATAATTTAAAGATTAAATTAGTTAAAGAGTAATAGTAGAGGATCCTTTTTCTTAGATTATTAATTATCCTTTATATATTAGATTAAAGTATTAGCTTTCTTATTTAAGAGTTTAGGTTAATATTTAATATAAAAACTATACTTAAAAAAGATTTTTAATTATTATACTTATCTATTATTAAGCTTTTTTATTATTATAAAATATTCTAAGGCTTAGTGATTAGTAAAAATTTAAATAGATTTATTTTTGATTAATCCTTGAAGCTTAGCTTATTATATTTTTAAAATTTATATTATTACTAGTATTTCTTAATTATAAATATTATATTTAGTTTATATAAAGTCTATTATTTTAGAAAAATAGGCTACTGGATGCTATTTATTATTAATATGTTATTAGGATAATACTGCTGTAATGACTTTCCTTAAGATATTAGTTTCTAATTATATTTCTAAATTATATTAGTAATGCTTAAGAACTAAAGCTAATATTAATTTTTTTTTAAATTTCTAGAATAATACTTTATAAGTATTACTCTATATAAAGAATATTTCTTTTTAAGTTAGTTAATTAAGTGGTTATAATATCTTATTATAATATTTAATAAAGATATAATAGAAATTATAAAATTTTAGAAATAATTATACTCTCTTTATATTTATTAAAGATTTCTATCTTTAAATAGCTTTAATCTTTTTAGGGTTAACTTTAATATTATTTAGTATAATAATAAATCTAAGAAATTTGATTTATTTAATATGGAATTTATATTTATAAAGTATTACTTATAATTCTATCTTTTAGAGATATTAAAATATTTTTTTAATATATGCTTGATACTTAAATTTATTTTTATTATAAATTAATAAGTTATCTATAAAGACTATTATAAATTTATTAAGTATATCTATAAAGATATTATTAATTATATATTAAAATATTACTAATCTATTTATTACTCTAAAGGGCATTATTTTATATTTATATATATTATATTATATATAAAAGATAATTAAATCTTCTAAATTAAGATATATTCTTATTTAATAAAAACCTTATTAAATATTTAGTTTAGTAAAAATCTATACTTTACTAATTTAATTAAGAATTTTATTAATTAAGGGCAGAAGATATTAGTCTTTCTTAGTTATAGTATTTAATTTTTAATAGTTAATATAGAATTATATTCCCCCTCTAAATTTACTGATTATTAAGATTAATAATATAAAGAAGGCATTATTTAATTTAATAAATCTTTTATAAAAATTATTAAGGATATATTTATATATTATTTCTAATTTTTTTAAGATTATCTTATAGAGAGGATTATATTTTAATATATTCTTCTTAATTAATTTAATCTTATAATTATAAGATTTAAAAATTAATAACTAATCTAATAAATCTTTTAAAAATATATTTATATAATCCTTATATATCTCTGATAATTATTTTTAGATTTTTTTAATATTAAGTGCTATAAATTTCAGCAGATCCTTCTTTACTTTAATAGCATTATTAATCTTATAAAGACTTATTATTAATAAGACTAAATCCTTTATTCTAATACTTATACTAAATTTTATTATGTTAATAAATATTATATCTATTTCCTTTAATATTTCTTAGATTTTCTTTAAATATATTTATTCTTATTTTATATCTAGGAATTCTTTTTTTAACTTATTCTTTATTTCTTCTTTTAGAGCTTTAATTAAAATCTTTTTTATCTTTTTAAGTAATTCCTAATAATTTTACTAATATATATAGCTCTATATAATTAGAGTGGCCTTTCTAAACAAAAATAAAAAAATATTTAATTAAACTTCTTTTTCTTCTAATTAATTAACTGATTTTCTTATATATAAAAAATTAAATTTTAAGGCTTCTAATTAATTAGTAAGGTTTTTTACTTCTAGATCCTAGATCTAGAAGCAGCTTAGATTAAGTTTTTCTATTATTTAGTTCTCTATTTCTATAAGATAGTTATAGTATATTATATTCTTCTAATATTATAAATTAATATCTCTTAATTATTACAAAATAGCTCTAGAAATTATATAGTAATTAATCTTTATAGCTTAATTTTTTAAGGAGACATCTTTAGACTAAATTAATTATTAATTTTAGTAATCTACTAAGATATTATACTTAATAAGCTATATTTTATCTAATATTATATTATATGTTCTGATATTAAGGATTAAAAATAATATTTTAATATAATATCTTTTATTAATAACTAATATTAACTTAAATATATAAGAGATTCTATTCTATCTTTTCTTATTATATTCTTTTACTCTTATTAGCTTTTTTAAGGGTATTATTTTAAGATTAAAAAACCTTGCTAGTAATATAACTAAGTAGATATTAATAAATACTAATCTATTTACTCTAGTATTAATTAATACTTTAATAGATATTAAATATATTCCTTGAACAAGTTATATAGATATAATAAAATTTTTTTTATTAGATTCTATTAATTATTTAATATCTAATTCATATAAATTAATATAAACTTTATTTAGGATAAAGACTTTTCCTAGATATTATTATTTTCTGAATTAGAATCTTTTTTTTAGATAGCAGCCTACTTATTTTTATTTATTATCTTAAATTATTTAATGATATTATTTTTAGATTAGCTATTTTTAAGAAGATAATTGCTAGTTTAATGTTCTTAGATTTTATAATAATAGTATTTTTTTTTTAAAGAGTTTAGTATATTCTTTTTTACTTAAATAATTATATTATATTTTTTTACTATTATTATTAGAACTATTATTAATATTAATATTAAATTAATTATGTAGTATTTTTGTAGTTTAATTTTCTTTATTATTATATAAATAAATATATTTCTTAATTTTCTAAATCTGCTCTAAGTAATTAATTATTTAAGTATATTAAGTTATAAATTTAAAGTAAAAGATATTATTATTATTTATCTTTTTAATTATTAATTTCATTAATTTAAGACTTAATTTATTATATAATTTATTTTTTTATTATATATATAGGGTCTCTGATTCTTAGATATAATATATAAATATTAATAGAAAGATCTGAAATTAATTACTTAGCTTTATAACTAGATAGTAAAATATAATCTTTATATTAATAACTTAATTTATATTATAATAAATAATCTTAAGATATTTAAAAATATTTTTAATATCCTTATATAATTTAATAGTATTATTTTAGAATTAAAAAAGAATATAGTTTGCTATTTCTTTGTAGTATATATATTATATATATATTATATAGGTTAAGAAGTCTAGATAATAATTAATATTAGTTTTTAATTTATCTTTAACTCTAATAAGCTAGGATTTAAAAGAGAAATCTTTTTTATTAATTAAAGCTAGTCTATTAAAAAATTTAATAATCTTTTTACTGCTATCTTTAGTAATAAAAAAAGATTTTTTAAGACTTAATTTAATAAATTAATATTATAAAAGATTTTATTCTTTTATTAATTCTTTTATTACTTTATATTAATTTATAATAGTCTTTTTATAGATATTTTATTATTTTTTTAATATATTAATTTAGTATAAGTTCTTATATTATTCTTATATTAATTAATTAAATAATATAACTAGATTCTTATCTATATATTTTTTAAATATCTTATATTTAATATTCTAAGATTTTTATTTTTTATTATCTTCTACTTCTAAGAAAAAATATAATAAATAATATTTATCTAACTTCTCTAATATCAGCTTAAGTAATTAAACTATTTTAATTTTTAAATTTAAAATCTAGATCTTAGTTTAAGAATAATAAAATAAAAAAAAAATAATCCTAAATTAAGTATATTAAGTTATCTAAAATTAAGATATTAGTTTACTTATAGATTTATAAGAATTAATATTAATAAATAAATAAGAGTTTAGTTTAATATAATAATATAATATTAAATCTATTTAGTTATTAAATATAAAGAGACTAAATTAGAGAAAAGAAAAAGAAAAAATAATTACTAGCTTTTTTTCTTCTATTTATACTTTCTTCTATTCTAGATACTTATAAGCTATCTCTATTATATACTGATATCTAGTAATCTAGATTTCTAGAAGGTTCTAATAATATAGAATATTAACTGATAAAGACTATTTATTCTTCTTAATATTATATAGATTTTTTAGTAATCTATAGTATAAATTAAAATATAGGGTAATCCCTATAAGGCATATCTAGCCCCATATCTTCCCTGCATATGATTCGTCCATGGGAGACGGCCCGCGGGTACTTCCGCAGTAACCGTGTGCCGCCAAGCCAAATCGTACTAGGCCGTCACATATATAAATACTTCTAAAATTAGCTAGATTGCTTACCGCCTTATTATTATTATTTATAGAAAATAAAAAGGCAGTTAAGGATTTACTAGCACTATTATACTATACCCTTTCAGAAAATGTTTCCAACGCTAGGAGTTTCATGGAGCCTTTGCTAAAATCCTCTAATAATACAGCCGAGGTTGTAAAGTATTTCCCGGGTAAACCGAACACCCGAGTAAACCGAACACCTGGGACCCACCTAATTTTTTAAGGTCATATAAAACACATATAAAAATAAATTTTTGTTGATTAGATTAGCTAGAAGGATCGGGGCGCCTATTATGTTTATGCCCTAGTTTCTAACAGTTATTACACCTAAAGGGTGCATGTTAAAGTATCTATAAAGGCTTATTGTGACAGGGGTTGCAAGAACGTAGCTAGGATTCGGCGTTGGCCTAGGGATAGATTTGAATATAGAATATATATACATGTTGTCAGAGAATCAGAATGTTATAATCAATGAAGCGGATAATCCCTACGGAACTAATGCATGATGGAATAGATGATTATCTGAATCACTAGAATTAGGGTAACAGAGCTAATAGAGCTATAGCTATATTAACTATATCTATGAAAATAGAGCGAACAGAGTAATAATTATATTAATTATAATAGGGGAAAGTTATATAAGAATATTTATTTATCCTATATTTAATTTTCTTCTATTATCTTAAATTAATTAAAATAATTTAAGTATATAATCTTCTATTAATTAGGATATTCTATTTTTCTTTAAGACTTTATTTATTTTTTTATAACTTTTATATACTAAAAGTCTATTAACTTTATTTATTAATAATTATCTTAGCTATACTTGATAATAATTAAATTAAAGTTTTTAATAATTTAAGACCCTTAATATAAAAAATAAAATCTTTACTTAAATATTTAAAATAATAAATAATAATAATTTATTTATCTTAGGGTAATAATTATAATAAACAGTCTAAGCTATAGCAAGATAGTAATAATATATAGTAATAATATACTATAATAAGGATAATAAGATACTAGTCTATTATATTACTCTTAAAGAATAATTTAATTAGATAATTAAATATATATAGTAATTTAAAAATAAACTAAGAGTTAAGAATAACTAAATGAATTAGTTTAAGGAATATACTAAATAACTTAAATAAGAAAGAGTTGAATAAAAGAATTATATTAAATAATTAAAAGTATAAATAATACTAAGCTTATTATTAGTTATTAATAAAGTCAAGCTACTAAAAATAATAAAATTTAATAGAAGATTATAATAATTATAATATAAATTATACTTAGTATAAAGAATTATTCATTATTAAGTAAGAATATAAAGATAAAATAAAAAATTAAATTCTTTTATTAATATAGAAGATTTAGTTAGATTATAAGAGTAAGATATTTATAAAGAGAGAAAGAATATATTAATATAAAAAAATCTAGAAAATAATAACTATAAAAGAGCTATAAATAAAAATTAATTATGATATTAATTTCTTCTAAATTATAAATAAAGCTAGCTATATATATTCTAGCTTCTAAGAACTTTGTTAGCTATAACCCTAAACTATCCTTTGGTTCAACGCAAACTAATGATAGATAGGTGTCGGTGAGACAGACTGCGACCGTAGATAATAGTAAGAATAATGCATTCGGAAAAGGAGGACTGTGGCGCTGTAATAAAGTCACTACTAGAAATAAAATTGGACAGAAACCCTATATTGATAGACTGTCCGCTCTGAAACTCAGCCTCTGGTATGAGAAGACGAGTCAAGACGTGCTCTGTTAGGGTTATAGGCCATCTCTTGTGAATATTAGCGAACCTGTCTAGTATGTATACCATTCAGAAGGTATGTTGTTTCTCCTTTACTTCTACCCAGTCCGGTTCCATGAGTTAGGTGGCCAATTTATTAGGACTGTTAATCTTATATAAATGCATTATCTGAATGAGTCGGATCAAGTGTCTAGCACTTAGCCAACCCTTTCAATAAGTACTCCGTATAAACTGGTATATTGCTAGTAAGAGCCATGCTTGAGCTTGTTCTATGTTGAAGTAGTCCATTTTATTATTCTTGGACTCGATTACCTTAAGTGTTCTTTTGGTGTGAGTATATAGAGAGTCGCGAATGCTTTGGCAGTGGGTTGATAGTGAAGCTGTAAGTGTCCACATGGCATATTGTAAGGCAATTCGTGAGTCGGATTTTGATGGTCCCTTGGCCCATGTGAAGTATCGGGTTCGTTGCAGTACAGGAATGAGTGGATGGACTCTCTCAAAATATAATTGATCCCTGAATAATATTAGCATAGTTAAATGCACGTCTTGGTATGATCTGTGTAGATGATCTAGGCGACGACATACAAATCGGCTTCTACAAGCTCTGGAATGACATATGGTGTTTGGATTGACGATGTTATAGATGCGAGTGATGTTCGTCTTTCAAGTGATTTGTCCATGTTTTCTCTGTCTGGACTGCATGGTTGTGTATTTTCTGGTGAGAGTGACACATCACTTAGTGGCAGTGCTATACCGCCTTGTTGTTCCATAATACATCGTTCAAGTGTTGCTATAGCATTCGGGTCAGCATCATCTTGATATATGTGGTCAAATAACGACTTGCCTATTCTGCCTTTCAAGGCTTTCAGATGACCTTTCTTCGGTCCTCTGGCAGGCCGTACAGTGGTCGTGGTACATACGACCCCGGCTTCGACACAATTACCGCATTGTGGCTGTCTATCGCATCTTAGTTTCTTCCGCCGACACTCTTCACATGCTGACCCAGGCTGTTGTCTTGAGGTGGTAGAAGTGTTGGTAGCGCTCTTTTCTTTAGACATGAGGGCAGGCATTGGCATTTGCAAGCTAATGGTGCGAGTTTCCATCATTCCAATGAGACGAAAGTACCTCAAAGCACTTATGAAACAGGTATACCTACCCAACGACGTAGGAAAGGTACAACAGCTTTATCTCTGCAAAGCGGATTGCAATTAGAAGAATGAAGCACTTTTCTTTTGATATATCTTGTGACACAAAGTTGAGATCTACAAAGGAGAATGTTGATATTTCCCGACGTATACATATATTGAGGAGCTCCCTCCAAGCTCATCATGCAGTCAAAAGGTAGCTCGTATGGCAAGTTTGCAGATCCGTGATGGGAAATAGCCTTCCGGCTTGGATGTCCAACTATCAGAAAAAGAGCTCCAAATGATCCAGTGGCCCTCGCTCTTCCCGAGAATGGGGATACTGCGTCTCCTCATGATGATCATAATAGTGGAGTAGCTCATTTACGACCCAAGCAACGGTTATCATTGGACAAGCTTGAAATCGAGACGAAAAAAGAAATGTGAATGATGTACTGGCGGAGATGAAATGGGAGGTAAATTACGGAAAGAAACAAATATAACTTGTTACGTCCTGTGCCAGTCCGATATTCCCTCATTTTTCCACTTAGCAGAGATAGGCTGGTCAGACCTTGACATGGCTTGCTGAAAATTGCTGGCCCGCTCGGACTCCACTAATTGAGGGCATAACCACAGTGGTAGATACATGTCTTCGCAGATGTGTGGCTACTCCTAGTACCCTCAACCATACTATGCATTTACAGATATACCGATTGATAACAGTCGTATCATGTCGCACGTTCGTATCATCTGCATCATGGCTACATGATGCACCACAGAGACTCTTGCCATGCGTGAAGCGCCGAGTAGCTGACCACATTGCAGCACGACAACTACTGCTAGGCGCGTCTTGATCGCCGTGATAGTTACAGACATGAGCCCTCCTTTATGCAGATGACGTGGTTACACGGGAAAAGAGCCCATAGAATGATCCGAAGACCGGAGACCGGTAGATTTACTTGCGGTGCGATTGAGTACATGGAGGTGGATCCTAGGTTTCTCATGATAGCTGTTTGTTCAACTTGTCTTGTTTGTATTTAGACATAGACTTGATAAAGCGACATATTACTTTAGATCTCTAGTTTGCAAACTGAAACTCGTTCCTGAAGAGGATCGACAGAGCTTTGGTGGGTTATTGTTGACGCAGTCCAATTTTGCTTTTCCGATGCTCGTTTTGGGACGCACGGATTGAGACTATAAATTCGCGCCCTTCTGTAAGTTTTACAATTGATAATTCAGTTGTTCATAGATGTAAACATGATTACAAAACAGACACCTTATTTTATTTCTAGTATAACCATGTTGAACTCAGCAGCGGAACAGCCAAATCCATGTCCATTCGTGCGAAGTGATTCATCTAACTCCCAGCCCAAACGTCACTTAGACCATGCAGTTGGGATCGGGATTTTGACTAGACGACAGAATCCCTTCACCTTGGAGCCGCGAAATCCAGCAGTGGCAATTATGGTTGTCGAATCAGATTATTGTTCTTCCACAGCATACATACTAATGGACGACGATCCGGTCAATTCGGATACACCATTACGTAGATCATTTTACCCCCGGTGCTCTCACAGTAACCAGGTTGGTCAAAAGTTATTCCCTCATTATTGCTCAGAAGCTGGCTAGTCTGCTGTCCAGCCACTTTCGTCTTCCATGGTGCTTTCCATCTAGGCTCAAGATCGATTGACTCTGCGACATATCGCGGCACACATGGTATCAATATGGTCAACACGTGTGACTAATCCTTGTAGCGGTCTAGGTCTATTGACCTGAAGAAACCACAACCACGGGAATTGTCAATCAAGGACATTAGCTAAGTATATAACTTGCGCTTACGTATATATTTTGCAGTACGATCTACCGCATGCATTGTGAACAGTTTGCGCCACAATAATAGGCATTTTCAGCACTCATCTCTCAACATCAAGTGTGTACTCGAGCCCTCGAGACAAAGCATGAACTGGTATGACAGAACCGTTGTCATCTGCATCACATGATATGTACGTCATGAGGGAACGTCGAGACTCCCAGAACTGTATTTGTAATGTTGCTTCGTTGTTGCAATATTTGGTACACACTGGCATTGTAATACCTGACATCAGCTGATTCCTGTTGCCCTAGATCTAGTCTGCACCGAGCACAGTCTAAAACCACCAAGATCGCCAAGGTTTGGGCTTTCAGCCACCCATACCATGATTTAAGCTTATACTAGGTAGCTAGAGAGAAATAATGGATACTGGTGAGGAGAAGGAATGGGGAGACATTGGACACGAGACTTTGATTCGTCGTGTGAGGAACTCATAAAAATAGTCGAATGGAGAGATAATATTGGGTCGTAGCTTACATTTTCTTCATGCGAAGATCACCCAATATGTGTCCAGATAAGGCAGAGTCCCGAATATGCCGAATCAACTGAACACACATCCCTGTTCAGAATTGGTCTGCCTGCATGAATGGCGCGGGGCTTGGGAAAGCGGTATGTACCCCAAAGAGAAGATTCATAGTAAACAAGGGTACAATCCTTGACTACACCAGAACAATAAAAAGAGACACGCAGATCTTCCAGTGCCTGTTGTAGATTACCCGTGCGACTTAGCCGCACCGAAGTGCTGGATCTTATGCAATCTTCGACCGTCACAAAGTGTTTTTGGGCGCGTAACTTGCAGGGACAGGGTAGTAGATAACAGTTGTTATATTGAGACTACGTAAAAAGAATGGTGTACATATAAACGTGATAACCCATGGTCAACCATACCGGTCACTCACCTCTATCTGCATAGATAGAAAAACGTTTCCGGTCCATTATAATTAGCAATGGACATTCGTGTTCAGTCAGATACAATCCAGTTCTCGGACTTAGCAGTATCTACTGTTTTTGATCGGTCAATATCGTGCACATAGTGTGCGTATACATGTGGTAAACCCTGCAACAGTGTCGCACACAGCCATAGAATCAACTAGCGATCCCATCAATCAAGGTCACACCTGACAAGTTTGTCTTGATTATGAGGATTTAACAGTGGGCCATGATGTTGGCGAAGCAGCGGGGTCGCCTTCACTATTCACTGAAATCAGTGACGATGAGGAGGATCATACACGCCTGCGATGTCGATGTACAGGTTGCCCTGATTATACTTATCGAGATTACCAAGATATAATGGAGCATGCGAGTTCGGCACCGCCCATCGGCAAACGGAAAAGAGTAGATTCCGAAGTAGACTTTCGGTCTAAAATAGCCAGTAGTTCCTGTCTCTTTCTCAAACCAACCCACATTAGCAAATTACTATACGGTATCCAGTAGTCAGTTGCCGGATGAATATGCTAGTCATATTTCAGACTTCAGCACAGACCAGTTGGTGGTTGTGAATAAGTCAGGATGTGATAAACGTGCATATTCCAACAAATGGGCTGGTCACCTCTTAATATGGCGCCAATTCAAATTTTACCTGCATATGAGTCAGTTTTTCAACAAGTACTTCACTTAACAAAACCCCACTTCATCACAACAATCGCTCAGCAAAAATGATGTAATAGGTGTTACTCTATACGAAGATCCAATCACGCACTTTTCAATTCTTAGAGCGTGCATCTGAGCCTAGAGTCCGCTTGTTAGTAAGATACCTTCGAAGTGAGGACATTCTATCTAAACAAACGGATATATTCGACCCTCGGAAGTCCTAAAATGGAAAAGCAACCAATATCCCACTTAGCATCGAGACATCGCCAAGTATCCAAGATACAAGTATCTCGTGCTTATGATATATGTCGCCAACGGAGGATCAAATGCGGCAGGGAAAAGCCAAGCTATAGGCAGTGTTTGATCTCCGCCAAGGACTGTATCTACTCGAGCAACAAGCGTGAGAGAAATAGAGAGCTCATTTCGAAGTTAACAACCGAGAATGAACAGCTTAAATCTTCCTTGGCAGGATTTATGGAGGGTGCTAGCTTTCCAACCTCAACTCAAGGGCAGGAAATGTCAGACGTATGTTGATCCAGCCACTTTCATCTCTACTTGCCTTAAAAAACTCTAACTCTCTAACGAAGAAGCATATCCATCTCAAACGCTCGCAGCCATTTTCAATCAGGGGTACATTTGACGGCCTTGATAATCTCACAGAGGATTTAAATCAGACAGAAGAGAGTAGGGCCACGGGTTTTCTTGGCAGAAATTCCCAATCTGCATGGTTAAAGCGTCTGCAGTCAGAAGTAGACAACGACTTTGAAAAGAGTCAATCCCACGAACTGCCAGAAAACCAGAGGGGTGCATTGGCCCCACTACATAATCGCACCACTGCTTCTCAGTCTTATCACGACGATCAGGGCTCATTATTCAGCTCGGGGTCAGTTGATGTCAGTGCTCTGCCTCCGAGACATGTCGCAGATGAGTTTCTTAACAATTATCTGGGATCCATTCATGCGTCATTTCCTATCATACGAGAATCATTATTTTTACAACAGTACCAGCAGCTGTTCGCTGATAGTTCTATACGGCCGGGCAAAAAATGGTTAGCAATTTTGAACATGATACTTGCCATTGGCTCAAAATATTCTTCTATTAGTCAGGAAATTCCTGATACATTTGATGCCAAGGTATTTTTCGAAAGAGCCACAGCTCTTGGGGTAGAAAATCATACCCTCTATGGCCTGCAGCAAGTGCAGATTGAAGCTCTTATTGCCCTTTATCTTTTGGCCTCTTCTCAAATCAACCGGCAAGTCTGAGCATGTGCTTTTAGAAAGGCGATAAGATAGAGATATCAGTAGCTATTTGCTTTTTTTTAGAGCCTGGAAAATGGTCCACCTTGCAACTAGTTCTGCGATTGCACTTGGCATCAACTTGTACAATGTGGATGATGATATGGTACTCACGTCAAAGGAGGCACGCTGTCGCCTTTGGTACTCTCTGTTCACGCTAGAGCACCAATTATCAACTATAACAGGAAGACCGTCATGCTTGACTAACTCTCTGTCTGCGTATGCACCTTTACCAGTTGAGGAAAGCCAATATTACGACTTCTGGAAAGTTCAACTTGACGGGGATCCGCTACTTCGACAGAAGTTCCTTGCTTGGACATTGTACCAAGATCAGGATCAGGACGTTCGCTTCCAATCACAGCGTCTGAAATCACTCACCGCAAATCCGCCGTTGTATTTCTTCTATATAGTAGATCTGTCAATAATCGCTCAAGCAATCAGCACTCGCATGTATGGGGCGAGTCCTCTTGAAAATTGGGTTCAGGTGGAGCGTCAAGTAGACTTCTATGCGAAGAAGTTAGATATTTGGCAATCTCGCATCATTGACCAATTCTCGATTGCTGCAGACAATGGTTCTCTCTCTAGGGAGAAGACCTCTCTTACCATGCACTATTACAGTGCTCGTATCATGCTAAGCCGCCTCTGTCTCTCCGGACCAGGCATTAACCGGCAAACTACGATCGTTTTTCCATTGTCCCGTTTAGGATACGATCAAGCTCTAGTATGCATCAAATCCGCACTCTCTCTTATAGCGAATCTCCCTGAGGAACCCGACTTCAAATGGCTCTACGCCTATTCGCCGTGGTGGATCATGCTTCATTTTCTTATGCAGGTCGCCATTGTGCTTCTTATGCAGCTTTCTCTGGGTTTATTGCCTACAGAGAATCGAAGTAGCTGTGAGGACCATGGCAAAGGTAATGACGACATTTGGGAGATATTAGTTACTATTCCTTTAGCATGTCAAAAGGTGCTCCGATGGCTTCGAAGTGTGGCAGTGGTTGATCAGACATGGCAAAGGGGCTCTAGGATGTGTGATGATTTATTCAGACGCGTTACATCAGCCAAGCAATTGGAAGCTAGAGTGCTCCAGTGTTTCGCACCGTTACTAGTGACAGATTCTAGTTCTCCGCATGCATCAGAACTGTTGTCACCATCTTCGACCGAACCGCACAGCTCACCTATAAATGCCCATTCGAGCACAACAGCTGCTGAGAATCCTGGTTTCCAGTCTGATCCCGATGAGCCATACAAGCAAAAATATCTCTTTCCTTATAACCCTTTACTGTATTCCGACGCTACATGGCTTTCTTCCATCCTCGCGCCAGAACGGGCACCGAACACTGGACACAACCTTTAATCGGCGAAGGGCTCGCTAGTCAGTCATGGGTGAAGGGAGTGTTTGAATAGCAAATAAGATGAGTCTGCGAGACTTGATTATGAACGTGGGCAAGTTCTGAAATCTCGCTATATTTATGGTGCAAGTCTTCTGCGATGCGATAGCTGTGGATTATTCTTAGAGAATAGATAACGCGATCTTCTCTTGCATGAATGGTTGAATATTACACTTTGTGAAAGTGGCTGTATCAATAGATGACGGCATTCAAGGCAGTGTAGTGTCGAATCTAATGCAACTTATGCTAGTTGATAGACTGCGAGAGACCCGAACCTCTCTTTCTGACTGCAGCAACTCGACCAAGCGAGCCTGGAGATGGCTATGTTGATAGCTGACTGCAATTGCAATTTGAGTGAGTCGTACGGTATGGAAGGCCTCCCCAACCGCTGCCATTATGAGTTTCATCTACCATAAACAGAACTCTGAGTCTCTACCTGATTAGTTAATATGGAAGATTGGACTTGTATTCCATCCCTGGATGGTCTCTTCTTTGATGTAGCACTCCATGACTTTTCATATTGATCTGGAAACATGAATGAAGATGGTGAACTTTCTCGGACGCATTTGCAAGAAAGACAAGTCTCTTGGAGAAGAAGGATGAACTTTCCAGATTTTAAGTCGTCCATAATATAACCTGCTTCTTCCTCACGATCGCGTTGTTTGTTACTGACTCTATCATTTAAGTAGACAGCATTTCATTCTGTAGTCAGGAAGATCTATTGTCAAATAATATGAAGACAACAGGCAGATCTGATGCTAAGATATATCCGCCGTCGAGGGATGAACTATTGTGGTCTGGTTGAGCGGCGGTATTTATCGGTGGCTCATCTCTCAGAGAGTGGTCTGAGACTAGTGGGACCAGTAATTCCCTCCTATCCAAGCAATGTGATAATTCGCTAGCACTCCATTGGCTGAACGTATTCAGTGCTAGCGCTAAACAGCATTGTTTGTTCGAGCCTCGATTTGCTGCTCACTTCCTCCTGTTTGCGACTATGCAAACCCAATCAAGATTTAATCGGGTCCAGCATTTCCGTTGGCTGTCGCCCCTAGATTCTGGGGATCTATAACATTTAGTAGCCTGCTAGTCTAGACATCTCAGATGAGTCATATGATCTGATAATGACTTCAATCACGTTGGGCGTCTCTACTCGAGTCGACTGTTGCTTAACGGCTCGCGTTGAGACAGTGAACTTGGATTCAAAGATCGTCTAAAATCTGAAGAACATGTTGTCATCTCCGAATTTGTCAAGAATGTTCCATATCATTAGCATCTTGTTTCAGATTTTACCCGGCTAGACTTATGGTAGGTAGAAATCCCCACGGAACGACTTGCATTTCTTCTACGGTTCATTCCATTGCCACTATAAAATAGTCGTAAAATGCTTTGTAATCGCCAACGGCCAGTTGCCAACTTTTCAATCTTGTATGATGTGACAAAGTATTGTCAAGCTAACCTCAAAACTTTGTAACCCGGACCTACAGCTGAGAATGATTCCATGGCGGTCTTCGCTTGAGAGTTGTACGGCCGTTCTCTGCTCAGAAAATCCACAGCCATGCTTCTACCAGTCTCCCGGCCGTACCTTTGGTCGAATTTCTCTACATCTTCGAAGTCATTGCTCCGTCTCCGCCTGAAAGATGGGGAGCGATATCTCCGTGGTGTTGTTTCTCTAATCCGTGAAGATCTATATTCGGGTTCTATGATGACCTCTTGGACTAGGCCACGATGCTCATCGCTATACCCAGACTCGAGCTTCAGCCTTTCCCTAAACACCTTGTCCTTTGCCTTTTGTTCCTCAATCTCCTTCAGTTCCCTAGCTTCCTCAATCCGTTGCCATTCTTCAAAGGCCCGTCTCTTGAGCTCAGCCATCTCCTTTCCCCATTCTTCCTCCTTCAAGGCTTCGCGGGCTCTGCGGGCTTCTTCATCTTTGATTTCCTTCATGATTCTGTCCCTCTCAGCCTTGATCTTCTCTTTCTTTTCAATCTCCAAGTAGTCCCCTTGTGCGATACGTTTAGCCTCCTCTTCTTCGGCAGTCTTTTGCACCATGTCATCTAGCCGTTTAATCGTGGCCAGGCGCCGAGCTTCCTCTTCTTTAGCCGCCTTGTGCTCCGCTTCTTCGAGCCGTTTGACTTTAGCACGGTAATCGGCCATCTTCTGCTCTTCTGCAATGCGTTGCTCCCCCTCAATTTCTTCCAGTCGCTTAACCTTGGAAAGATAATCAGCAAGCTTTTGTTCTTCTCCTGTGCGCTTCGACGCTTCTAGCATGTCAAGTTTGCGCAATCGCTCGGCAAGATCGTCCTCCCAAATTTCCTCTTTGACGAGACTCCGACGAGAGACCCAGCCACGATCCTCGTCACGATGTTTCACTCTGCTCTTAGCCAGCTGTCGCTCTAGACGTTCAATTTCTTGTTGTTGCTTGGCAAGCTCCATGTCCTGGCGAATGTCGTTTTTGGCGAGGATACGTTGGTCCATAAGGAGTTCCCAGTCGCACTGTTTCTGGCGGCGAGACGGGGTGCGGGAGGCGGGGACGTCTGCGACGATGTCGTCTTCACCTTGTGCGAGACGCTGATCGATGTTGCTGCGATGATGATCTCGAGAGTCTTGTTTGGCGTGGACATCATTTTGGACATCGACAAAGCGCTGCCTGTACTCGTTGACCTCCATTTGCATCAGTTTGTCATGCAATATGGTGATATCTCCCTCCCGGGAGGCATCCGCAATGTTACTCCATTCTCGCACAAAGTCAACCCATAATCCCGCCTTCATGATCAAGCCTTTCTTGCTATGATTCTTAATCGACCGGGCAAACTCTCTTTCTAACGTTGTCGCTTCTTCGAGTGAAGTAGCTGCGCGGTCAGCGACATTGAGAATGTTCTTCAGTTTCATGGCTCGTTCAAGCTTCAACACAGTAGCCACATCCGGGACTCGATATGGCGACCTGCTTTTAGCAGCCAGCGTCCGAGGAATACCAAAAGAAAAGGCATGGCAAGCCTTTACTGACATCGACAACCATACGTCAAACTCTACCTTGCACTGAACAACTAGAAGAAGCCGGACAATTTCTGGCAATCCGCTTTGACTGCCCGGTTCTTCGTACATGCGCCACGATGCATGCATCCGATCCTTGACGACTCCATGAATGATGCGTACGCCCTTGAATGTTGACTTTCGTGATTTTGAGCCCTCCATACTGATGTTCACGTTTGATGGTCCCCCCCCTCCTGATGCTCCAACTGTGAGTGTCTGTCCTGATGATATTTCCTGCTCCGAAACTTCGACCCGGTCCGCCTGTGGCATTATACTGTGAATGTGCGGTAAGTTTCCAGAGTCGAAGACGGCAAGCTTAACGTCCACTTTGGCATAACGTATCCTATTCCTGTTTGAGAACGGTTTCATGAAGTTCAACTTCAACTGGATTGCGTGCATCTCCTGGCCCTCGTGCATAAGTAACCGGATCGATTCCACTTTGGCGTCAAAGAATATGTCATGACTATCGTAATTAGCCAAGATAAGGCCATCGCCATTATCACGACGCACCCCGTCCCAATATTTTGCGCTGAATTTGGCAAAAACTGAATCGAGATCAGATGCTTCGTTTACCTCGGTTGCATCTTGCTTTGTGCCCAGAATCTCTGGGTCTCTCTTAGTTACACCTTGGCTATTATCATTATTTACCAACTCCGTTCTGCGGCGTACATCATCTATGCTTGCTCCATATTGTAAGAGTAGTTCTGGCAACCGCCTGGTACGACTCGCAACAGCTAACTGGAGTGGTGTTCTTCCATTCGAGTTACGAATGTGAACATTCGCACCAGACTCAAGTAGTAGCTTGACGACGTCTTTGTAACCAGCGGAGCAGGCGAAGTGTAATACCGTATTCCCGTCGGCGTCCGTCGCGTTGATATCCAAGTTGTAACAGAGGAGCAACCTCGTGCCTTGTTCCCATCCTGTAGTAACAGCGGAATGCAAAGGAGTCATTCCATTGGGGCTTCTCAGCTCGAGATCCGGGCTGAACGGCATCAAGCTTTCCACTAACCCAAGGTTTCGGTCCTCAAGTGCAATATGAAGCGCTGTCTTCCCGCTAGCATCCCTGGCATTTATTTCTGCTCCCTCATAAAGTAGCGCTCTTGTTATTGCGTCGTAATCTTCATTGCGAACTGCAATGTGAAGAGGCGTATCCTCTCCCACAAACGCCGATTTGGCGTCTGATGGTTGATAATATTTGCCAACGATAATCTCTTCACGATCCGATGCAGGTTCGTCCAGCTCGTCATCATTCCTTCTTGGCCGAGATTTCTCCAATCATTGTCAATAACCATTGTAGTTGTCACAATGGAGATTCCAAATAGAGCTTCTTACCATTCGAGGGTGTCGTTCGGCACGACCAATCCGCGCCCCTGTATCTGTATCGGGCAGGCGCTCGTGCGGCGAATCGGTTTCGTGATGACGGTTTTTTTGACCATCGGATAGAGAGGTCGTATCCATTGTAGTTTTCGTCTATCCCCAACTCCTATGCGAAATCGTTTGTGAGAGACGTTTGCGAGTTATCTTTGTGTTCAATGTTTTGATTGTCGGAGGGAAGGAAACTCCACTATTTTATCAGATCAACTATCAGCCGCACTCAACAGCAAATCAGACTCTCGTACTTTGGTAGGCAAGGCTTATTGTTATTCGTTTCTCCGTTGTCTCCGCTTTAAAGTGAAATCATCACGTGCAAAAAGAGTCTGTCGCCGTTAATCTGGATGTGTTGCTAATTCTAAGTACTATATCTAATACAAACATGGTGGTTCTCAACCTCATGGTGTTGAAGCTGATCCTTAGAGTTGCAGTATATAGAACATTCTGTGCAGTGATGATGCGACTCTACCAGGTGATCTTCGAGGTGTCAGTCGCTCTCGGAATCCTGTGATGAGGGGCACACAGTACAGATATGATGCGCGTTAGATTGCTGAAGATGCGGATCCTTGGCATCAACAAACATTTGGAAGCACCTATCACACCGGGAATGGCCATTGGTGTGTCTGCAATGGTCGTAAAGGGCAGCTTCATACTTGAAGGAGCTTTCGCAGATTCCGCACTCGTACTCAGGCCGTTATAATCAATATAGGGTCCCAAGCTCATGTTGTTATCATTAGATACCAGCACTGACTTTTTACCGCAGATAGGAGTATCAATTGCCCTGGCATAGCGATTACCGGATGTCAGAATCGGTCAGTGTGTGCGGTAAGTTGCACAAATACTAACAAATATGTTGGAAGGAAAATGATTAGAGAATTCGATCGCAAGATAGTTGAGAGCGATTATGTAGTCTTATTTAATTTGTCGTGAACATCAGGACGTGAGTCGAGGCAGATATGTCTTCCATGAGAGGGGGAAATTCATTAGATAATAAGAAATGAAAACGTGGTAAAGTATACTCTTAAATCCAATAGAAGCAAATTGGTAAGATGGGAGAAATTACCGCGAGGGCGCGGGAAGCGAAACCCAGCTGGGCATACCAACGAGACTGGAACACATCAGGACAGTCCTATGACAGAGAACTTTTATTGTCTATTACCAACTATGTGCTGGGCGAAGATTCTTGAACTAACGGTTGAGAATGATAAAAGTCACATACTTTGCTTGGATGTTGCTAAGATCTTAATTCTTAACCTATATAAATCTCTTCTCTCACCTGACAATCTTTTTTATATCTTGCCCTAAACTTCATATGGGAAACCTCTACTCAAAATGGATCAAAATCATATTATTATATAGTCTTTTAAAGAACTATCTATCGCAATAGTGACTCTTATTTAGGACTAGATTACTAAGGTAATAATAAATGAGAAGATGAATTGCTAAGCATAATTTAACTAACTCTAGATATGTCTATTCCTCTAAATGAATAGCATCTTTATTAAACTCTATAAATTATCTATACACAGATATTCTGGAATGTAGATTAATTATATCACTTTACTGTTAACCTTTGTAAAAAAATAGCTATAAATAATACTTCTTAAAAGAACAACTATGTGTGGTAAATAAGCTATCTGTCGGAAACTTCGGTTTAATTACCGTCAAGTATAGCTAGGATAGCTATTAATGGGTGAAGTTAATAGGCTTCTAGTATACAAAAGTTGTAGAAATAAATGAAGTCTTAAAATAAGATAGAATATTTTGATTAATAAAAGATTATATACTTAAGTTATCTTAGTTAATTTAAGATAATAAAGAAAACTAAATATAGAATAAATAAATGTTCTTATATACTTTTCCTTTATTATAATTATTATAATTATTTTCTTACACTTAACTCTAATAAGTCTAATTATATTTATTATAGCTATATACTAATAATTAGCTTTAATAATTATAATAGTCTTAATCTTAATATATTCTAGCTTTTTATATAATATTTTTAAATAATTTTTTATTTCTATACATTAGCATTCCTTATTTATTAGTTATAATATTTTAATTCTCTAATAATCCTTTTCTCTAAAAAATAGTATCTTAATATTTCAATAAATAGCTTATATTTCTTAAATATATAAAAATTTAATCTTAGCTTTTAATTTTTTTATAATATATAATCTTATAATTTTATACTAACTATATCTTTAAAGAAAAATATTTCTAAGAAGAATCTCTTTTTAAGAATTAAATTTACTAGAGTTATTCTTATAATTTTTTACTTTTGTTATACTAAACTTAGAAAATTATATATAAAATTTAAAATTTTAAAATATTATAATGAGTATATTTATACAATTAATTATTATTATATAGATATATTATTCTTTAATTTTATCTAAAAGAAGCTAATTAAAGTATAAGATAAAATCTATTTTTAATAGAAAAAAGCTTATTTAAAGTTTTTAAAAGTAATAACTTAACTAAAATATTTTAAAAAGTAAAATAATTTTTTTTAAAAGTATTGTCGGAAACTTCGGTTATCTTACCGTCAAGTATAGCTAGGATAGCTATTAACGGGCGAAGTTAATAGGCTTCTAAGATCAAAAGATCTCAGTAGACAAAAGAAATAAGAATAAGGCTATAAATATCTTAATTAATAGAAGATTATATACTTAAGTTATTATAATTAATTCAAGATGATAGAAGAAAACTAAATATATAGTAAATAAGCATCCTTATATAACTTTTCTTTATTATAGCTATTATAACTATTTCCTTATATTAAGCTCTAATAAATCTAATTATATCTATTATAGCCAAATATTAATAACTAGCTCTAATAGCTATAATAGTTCTAATTCTAATATATTCTAGCTTCATCTATAATATTTTTAAATAATCCTTTATTTTTATATATTAGTATTTTATATTTATTGTGACGGCCTAGTACGATTTGGCTTGGCGGCATGCGGTTACTGCGGAAGTACCTGCGGGCCGCCTCCTGTGGACAAATCACATGCAGGGAAGATGTGGGGCTAGATATGTCTTATAGGGATTACCCTATATTTTAATTTATACTATAGATTGCTGGAGGATTTATATAATATCAAGAAGAGTAAATAGTCTTTGTCAGCTAATATTCTATATTATTAAAACCTTCTAAAAATCTAGATTCTTAGATACCAGCATATAATAGAGATAATTTATAAATATCTAGAATAGAAGAAAATATAAATAAAAAAAAGAAAATTAATAATTATTCTTTTCTTTTCTTCTTCTTTCTAATTTAATCTCTTTATATTAATAACCAAATAGATTTAATATTACATTATTATATTAGACTAAACTCTTATTTACTTACTAATACTAATCCTTATAAATCTATAAATAGATTAATACTCTAATCTTAAGTAACTTAATATACTTAATTTAAGATTACTCTTTTTTTTATCTTATTATTCTTAAACTAAGATTTAGATTCTAGATTTAAAAATTAAAATAGTTTAATTACTTAAACTAGTACTAAAGAAGCTAGATAAACACTATCTATTATATCTTCCTTTAAGAGTAGAAAATAATAAAAAATAAAAATTTTAAAATATTAAATATAAGATATTTAAAAAGCATATAAACAAGAACCTAGCTATATTATTTAATTAATTAATATAAGAATAGTATAAAAACCTATATCAAATTAATATATTAGAAAAGTAATAAGATATTGTCAGAGAATCAGAACGTCACAGCCAATGGATATGAAACGCTAATGCGTGGGAACAAAGGATTATCCGAAGATACCACGAGTAGAGCTAGGACATATCAGGATTAAGGCTATCATGGCCATCAGAGTTAGTTGTTAGTACATGGCTATAATGAATATGATTAGACTTATCAGAGCCTAATAAAAGGAAATAGCTATAATAATTATAATGGAGAAAAGCTATATAAGAGATGTTTATTTATTATATATTTAGTTTTCTTCTATTATCTTGAATTAACTAAGATAACTTAAGTATATAATTTTCTATCAATTAGAATATTCTATCTTATTTAAGACTTTATTTATTTTTTTATAACTTTTATATACTAGAAGCTTATTAACTTTATTTATTAATAGCTATCCTAGCTATACTTGATAATAATTAACTAAAGTTTCTAATAATTTAAGACTCTTAATATAAAAGATAAAGTCTTTATCTGAATATTTAAGATAATAGGTAATAATAGTTTATCTATCTTAAGATAATAATTATAATAAATAGCCTAAGCTATAGCAAGATAATAATAATATATAATAACAGCACACTATAATAAGGATAATAAAATATTAGCCCACTATATTACTCTTAAAGAATAGTTTAACTAGATAATTAAATATATACAACAACTTGAAAATAAGCTAAGAATTAAAAATAATTAAATAAATCAATTTAGAGAATATTCTAAATAATTTAAATAAAAAAAAATTAAATAAAAAGATTATATTAAATAATTAAAAGTTTAGATAATATTAAATTTACTATTAATTACTAATAAAATTAAACTATCTAAACCAATAAAATTTAATAAAATACACTTTAAATTTAAATTATTTTTAATAAATATAAGCATATATATAAAAGCTAATAAAATTAAATAAAACTATAACAAGATAATTTTTATTATAACTTATCTCACCAACAATACAG
This sequence comes from Talaromyces atroroseus, assembly GCF_001907595.1. Taxonomy (NCBI): domain Eukaryota; kingdom Fungi; phylum Ascomycota; class Eurotiomycetes; order Eurotiales; family Trichocomaceae; genus Talaromyces; species Talaromyces atroroseus. Next base: position 1,472,002 of record NW_017971441.1, read on the forward strand.
CTAACTAGATATAACTAATAATAGATAACTTTTATAATTTAGCACAAGAAGACTAAAACACAATCACTGTTAAGATATTTATAAGTTATACTAGCTTTAAAGAATAACTTATATAGTTATTTAGAAATATTAATAAAATACACATCACTAAATGAAAACTAAGATATCTATAATAAATTAGATTAATATAAAAACTAGCAATAAAATTTTAAAAGATAATAATATTATTAAAATATAATAATAGAGTACAAATCACTACATTTAAAAATATACTAAAAGAAGAAGTTCAGATAGAATTAATTAAAATAGATTGATTAATAGATATTAATAATTTTATTAAAATAGTAATCAAGATTAATAATAAACTATTTAAAATTAAATAAAAAAAATAAAAATTTTAATAATAGAAAAAATATAGAGAATTTTTATAGTTTAGAACAAATTAGGTGATATAATAAAACCCACTATAAGATTATAATAAAGATATAGTTATATAGCTAAATATAATCTTATTTAAAGAAAAAAAGAATAAACTAAGAAAAAATAAAGTTTATTTTAATTATAAAAAATTAGATTATTTTATAGATAAATACTGAAAGCTAAAAAAAAACTAGAAACTAGTTATTTTAGATTTAAAGAAATAAATTGCAATTATAATTCTATTTATTTTAATTAATATTAGTAAAACTAATAGAATAACTGATAATAAGATTAATTTTAATAAAGAATTAAAATAGTTAATTAAAGATAAAGAATAATAATTAAAACAAATAATAAATTATAAAAGAATCTAAGCAGAATAAATAAGATAAGTAGATAAAGAAAATATACTAATATAATTAAAGAAAATACTTGATGATTTAAATAAAGATAAAATACAATATTAAAATATATAAGAAGAAAAACAAGAAAGATTTAGTCTTAGAAGAAGTATTAAATAGATAAAATAAGTAAATACTAATATGAGAATGAGACACTAATCTCATAATTATAAGGAACAAACCAATCAGACAAGCTGTACTCAAGAATCACCTAGAAGAGAAGGTCATCCTAGCAAAAGAAAGATAGAAAGAGAATCTAATGCAGAAGATATTAGAAAAGATTCCCTTTTGAAAGAGTTACTTCATACTCAATTAATATTATAGGATAATGGATCAAGAACAATAACCTATAAGAATCTATATTAAGAATAAATAGAAAACCCTATCAAGGATAAAATAAAAATAGAAATATAGAAGAATACTATAAACCTTTAAAGAAATAACTTATATAGTTGCATATCTACTAATACAACCTACTAGAAAGAGTCTTAATAGAAATAGAAAAACTATATTAGAGAATATGAGAAATATAATAAATAGATATATCATATATATCAAGAACATAGACAGATGCATCTACCTCTAACAGCAATATACAAGCATATTTCGCACAAAAGAGAAATACACTTTTGCAATGGACAGAATAGATATATAAGAAATTATTCTTGTCATCACTATCTATCAACCAAAGGAAATTTACATTATAAAATTTACTAGATAATATATTATAATAATTTATATAAACTTTATATTAGATCAAAGGCAATATCAGAATAGTTTCTAGATATTTTATCTATTATTCTAGAACTAAAACTAGAATATCTACAAGAATAATTAAAATGTCAATGTATTTGTAAAGAACTAGCATATCTTTATTATAACAATCTTACAATAATAGAATGCTAGATAAAAGGGTTATATAAATAATATATAATTAGCATAAAGGAATTTTTTAAATAAAGATAATAATTTTAAAAAAGATATATAATTATAATAAAATTTATTATAATAATTATAAAACTAAAAGTAGTTAATTAGATAGTTATAATACTAGTAAAAATTAATAAAAAAAATATAAGAATTTTATTAGATTCAAGAATAGTCTATAACTATATTAGAGAAAAATTTATAAAAGAAACTAAAATACTTATTATATAGATAAATAAATAAACAATAATTATCTTAATTAATAGAAAAACAATCAATTAAGGCTATAAGAAACAAGCACTAAATATTATTATAAGATTAGAATAATATATTATAATAATTATGCTTAATATTACACTAATATCAAGAGAATACTACAACACTATATTTAGAATAACATAATTATGAATATAGAACCTAGTAATTAACTGGACAAATAGAATAATGACAGTCAATAATATAATATTATAAATAAGGATTATCAAGAAGAAGATTAAAGAAATTATTTAGTTATATAAGGAATCAATATAAAGTCTTAATATATTATTAGTTACTAAAAAATTAGGATAGAAAGCAGATAAGCAGAAATAAAAAGTGACATTTACTAAAGATATTATATATATTAATAACGAAAATAAAATAAAATAAAAGTTATAAAATAATTAGAAGAACCTAAGTGATGAAAATAAAATAAAAATCAGAAATAATAAAATAAGAAAAATTAAAATAATCTAATAAGCATAAATAATTGAAAAGATAAGAATTATAGAAAAGATATAAAAAATAAAACTAAAATTAAAAGAGTTATATAAAAAGAAACTTATAGAAGTTTTAATGAAGTTATCTAAGAAATACTACAAATTTATCAAATTATTTATAAAGAAGGAATAGTGATTACTAATATATAATAAGGAATTTGAAGTATGAATTAAACTAAAAAAAAGATTTATATTATTTTTAGTTAAATAATACTACAAATTAAGAGATAAGTTAGAACTTAAAAACAAGTTTACTAATAAGTTTTATAAAGTAATATATATATAACCAGGACATAAAAAAGTATTAGCATAATTAATATTTATTAATAAAAAAGATATAACTAAATAAATAGTTATTAATTATAGAGCATTAAATAATAGAATAGTAGATAATATAAATAAAATATCTTATCAGGAACAAAAGAGAGATCTTTTATAAGAAGTAAAGATTATAATAGTCTTTAACATTTAATAGAGTTATTATAATTTATAAATAATTAAAAATAATATTTAGAAAATAGCTTTTCTTATAGATAAAGGACTATTTGAATAAGTAGTTATATTTATAAGTTTAAAAAACCTACTAGCATAATTTATATAATATATAATGCATATTCTATAAAAATATTTAAATAAATTTATTATAGTCTACTTTGATGATATTATTATATATTTATAAAACCTGGAAAAACATGAAGAACATGTATAACTAGTTATGACAGTACTTATAAATAAAGGATTAACACTTAAGATCAAGAAATGTAAGTTTAATATTATAACTATTAATTACTTGAGAATAGTTTATATACTAGAAGGATTAAAGATCTAACTAGAAAAGAAAGATATAATACTTAACTAATCTATCCTAATAAATATCAATGAAATATAGTAGTTTCTAAGCATAATAAAATATATTAAAAGATACTTAAAAAATTATATAGAAATAATATAACTAATTATAGAATTATTAAGAAAAGATCAAGAATTCAACTAGATAGAATAATAATAATAAACATTTAAGAAAGTTAAGGAGTTAGTTAAAGAAACATTAATTTTTATATTTTATAATTAAGAAAAACTAAATATAATTTAATTAAATATATCAGGATATATATTAAGAATTATTTTAAAATAACTAGAAAATAATAAAAAATTAAGATTTATTGCCTTCTACTCTAGACAATTTATTATTATAGAAAGGAATTATGATATTCATAATAGAGAACTACTTGTAATAGTTAAAATATTTAAGTAATAAAGATATTACTTATAAGAAGTTAAAGAAGAAATAGTTATAAAAAGTAATCACTATAATCTAAAATACTTTATAATAATAAAAGAGCTTATTAATAAATAAGTTAGATAATTAAAATACCTATCAAGATTCAAGTTTTAAATTAAATACATCAAAAAAAAAGAAAATATTATTACTAATATATTAAGTAAAAGAGTCAATTATATAATTAAAATACAACAGTTATAAATAAATATACTAGTAGAAGATAAAGATAAAATTTATTATAATAACAAGGCAATACTAGTAACAATAATTATGATAGAAAATAGAAATTTTCATAAAAAGATGATAGAAGCTACTAGAAATGATAAAATACTACAGATAATATTATATAATAATAAAGTAATAATCAAGAACAGATTAGCCATTTAGAGAGGATTAATATTAATACTATTTTTAATAATTACAGAAGTCATTCAAATAAATCATAATTTACCAATCAAAGAACATCACAGAATCAATTAAATAATAGAAAAAATATAATGAATATATTACTTTCCAAGAATAAGAAAATTAGTTAAAGACTATATTAAGAAATATAATAGTTATAATTATAATAAACCAATCAATCATTAACTATATAGAAAAATGCAGATTCCAGAGATATCAACAAAAACATGACAAAAAATCACAATGGATTTTATACAAGGCTTACCAAAATCGAAAGATCCTATTTCAGGAATCATATACATTAAAACTATTATTATTATAGATAAACTCATAAAATATATTATCCTAAAGCCAACGCCAAAGAGTTTAATAGCATAATAATATATAATATTAATGTTACGAGAAGTATTTATAATATTTAGATTACTAAGTGAAATTATATTTAACTAAGATAAGTTATTTATATCTAAATTTTAGTAGATAATTATAAAAAATTATAAAATAAAATATAATCTATTAATAATATATTATTAATAGACTAATAGCTAGACTAAACAAATAATTCAAGCAGTTAAATAATATCTAAAATATTACTTAGATTAGAATTAAGATAATTAGGTAGAGTTACTATTAATTGTTTAGTTTGTAATGAATAATACAATAAATATATTAATAGGACAAGTACTATATTTTATTAACCTAGAAAGAATTCTAAGGATAAGTTGGGAAAATATTAAATAAGAAGAAGCATTAAATGAAGTAAATATCTAAGTAATATATATATAATTAATGCATAGCAATCTATTAAAAGATATTGAATAGGTAGAGATAAGAATGAAGAAATATTATAATAAGAAGTATGAAGATGTGCTAGCACTTAAAAAAAAGAAAAGAGTTTATCTTCTATAATAAATATTAAGATTAAAAAATTTTAATATTAAGAGTATAAAATTAAGTGATAAGTTTAATATAATTAAATTTAGATTATTTACTATTAAAGAAAAACTTATTAATAATAATTATAAATTTTAGCTATTAATAAGAATATAAATATATCTAATATTTTATATCTTATTATTAGAATTAATAGCTAATCTAATAAATAAAGATAAAGTAATAGATAATAAGGAATATAAAGTTAAAAGAATACTATAATATAAGTTAAAGAAAGGATATATCTACTATCTTATAAGATAGAAAGGATATAGACCTAAAAAAGATATATAAGAATTTATTAGATATTTGAATTACTCTAAGAAAATTTAAAAATAAAAATAAAAGTATAGTTAAAAAAGATAAAAGAATTAAAGTTAATACTAAAAATAAGATTATCATTTTATAAAATAAAAGTAATAGTTAAAAACTTTTTAGCCTCTTATTATTCTTTTGTTTGCTTTATTTTTATTTTTTTTTTTACTTTTTCTAGTCTTTCTAGTTCTTTAATATCCTTTATATCTATTTAAATAAATTCACCTATATGCTTCTAAAGAAGGCTATCTTATTTCTTAAATTATTTTAGATAAGCTATTATTTTTAAAAGCTTTAAACAAGCCTTTTTTTATTAAAAATAAATTTTATTCTATGTCTTAACTAGCTTCTTTTAAGTAAGATTAGAAGATAATATATTTATATAATAATAATTAATTATATAAACACACTTGCTATAATGTTTTGAAATTTTAGATTTTATGTATAATTTTCTAAAATTAGTATAATAAAAGTAAGGAATTATAAGAATAACTCTAGTAAATTTAATTCTTGAAAAAAGATTTTTCTTAAAAATATTTTTCTTTAAAGATATAGTTAATATAAAACTATAAGATTATATATTTAGAATATTTAAGAAGTTAAGATTAGTTACTTATATTTTGAGAATATAAACTATTTATTAAGCTATCAAGACATCAGTCTTTAGAGGAGGGGATTGTTAGAGAATTAGAATATTATAGTTAATAGATATAAAATATTAATGTATAGGAATAAAGGATTATCCAAAGATATTATAAGCAGAGCTAGAATATATCAGAATTAGGGCTATTATGGCTATTAGAGCTAGTTATTAGTACATGGCTATAATGGATATAATTAGACTTATTAGAGCCTAATGAAAGGAAATAGCTATGATGATTATGATAAAAGAAAGCTATATAAGGGACGCTTATTTACTATATATTTAGTTTTCTTCTATTGTCTTAAATTAACTAAGATAACTTAAGTATATGATCTTTTATTAATTAGGATATTCTATCTTATTTAAGACTTTATTTATTTCTTTATAACTTTTGTATACTAAAAGCCTATTAACTTCGCCTGTTAATAGCTATCCTAGCTATACTCGACGGTAATTAACCGAAGTTTCCGACAGATATTTATAAAAAGATTATTATAAATTAATATAAAATAATAAAGAAATTAGTAGAAAAATAAGATCTTTTATAATATTAATTTATTAAATTAAATCTTAAAAAATCCTTTCTTATTACTAAAGATAGCAATAAAAAGATTATTAAACTTTTTAATAGACTAGCTCTAATTAATAGAAAAGATTCTTTTTTTAAATTCTAGCTTATTAAAGTTAAAAATAAATTAAAGATTAATATTAATTATTATTTAGACTCTTTAATCTATATAATATATATATAATATATATATTATAAAGAAGCAGCAAATTATATTTTTTCTTAATTCTAAGATAATATTACTAAACTATATAAGAATATTAAAGATATTTTTAAATATCTTAAGACTATCTATTATAATATAAATTAAATTATTAATATAAAGGCTATATTTTACTATCTAGTTATAAAGCTAAATAATTAATTTTAAATCTTTCTATTAACATTTATATATTACACCTAAGAATTAAAGATCCTATATATATAATAAAAGGATAAGTTATATAATAAATTAAGTCTTAAGTTAATAAAATTAATAATTAAAAAAGCAAATAATAACAATATTTTTTACTCTAAATTTATAACTTAGTATATTTAGATAGCTAATTATTTAGAATAGATTTAAGAAATTAAGAAGTATATTTATTTATATAATAATAGAGGAGATTAAACTGTAGGAATATTATATAATTAATTTAATACTAATACTAGCAGCAGCTTTAATAATAATAATAAGAGAATATAATATAACTGCTTAAGTAAAAAAAAATATATTAAACTTTTTAAAAAAAAAAAATATTATTACTATAAGATTTAAAAATATTAAACTAATAATTATCTTCTTAAAAATAGCTAATCTAAAAATAATATTACTAAATAACTTAAAATAATAGATAAAGATAAATAGGCTGCTATTTAAAAAGAAGATTTTAATTTAAAAAATAATAATATCTAGAAAAAATCTTCATCCTAAGTAAAATTTATGCCAATTTATATAAATTAAATATTAAATAATTAATAAAATCTAATAAAGAAAGTTTTATTATATCTATATAACTTGTCTAAAGAATACACTTAATATCTATTAAAATATTAATTAATATTAGAGTAAATAGATTAGCAGTTATTAATATCTACTTGATTATATTACTAGTAAGATTTTTTAATCTTAAAATAATACTTTTAAAAGAGCTAATAAGAGTAAAAAGATATAATAAAAAAAAATAAAATAGAATCTTTTATATACTTAAATTAATATTAGTTATTAATAGAAGATATTATATTAAAATATTATTTCTAATCTTTAATATTAGAATATATAATATAATATTAGATAAAATATAGCTTACTAAGTATAATATTTTAATAAATTATTAAAATTAATAATTAATTTAGTCTAAAGATGTCTTTCTAAAAGATTAGATTATAAAGATTAGTTATTATATAATTCTTAGGGCTATTTTATAATAGTTAAGAAATGTTAATCTATAGTATTAGAAAGATATAATATACTATAATTATCTTATAGAAATAAAGGACTAGATAATAGAAAAATCTAATCTAAGTTATTTTTAAGTCTAGAGCTTAGAAGTAAAGAATCTTATTAATTAATTAAAAGAGAAAAAAGCTTAATTAGATATTTTTTTATCTTTATTTAGAAAGGCTACTCTAATTATATAAAGCTATATATATTAATAAAATTATTAGAAATTATTTAAAAAAATAAAAAAAGCCTTAATTAAAGCTTTAGAAAAAGAAATAAAGAATAAATTAAAAAAAAAATTCCTAGATATAAAGTAAGAATAAATATATTAAAAGAAAGCTTAAGAAATATTAAAGAGAATAGATATAATATTTATTAATATAATAAAATTTAGTATAAATATTAAAATAAAATTTTTAATTTTATTAATAATAAATCTTTATAAGATTGATAATACTATTAAAATAAGAAAAAATCTGCTAAAATTTATAGTATTTAATATTAAAAAAATCTAAAAATAATTATTAGAGATATATAAAGACTATATAAATATATTCTTAAAGGATCTATTAAATCAGTTACTAATTCCTAAATCTTATAACTATAAGATTAAATTGACTAGAAAGAATATATTAAGATATAGCTCTTTTTATAAGATAATCTTAGAAGAATTAAAAATAATATATAAATATATTCTTAATAATCTTTATAAAGAATTTATTAAACTAAATAACATCCTCTTTATATTATTAATCTTAATAGTTAATAAATCTAAAAGAAAAATATAATTCTATATTAACTACTAAAAATTAAATATTATAATTAAGAAGGACTAATATCCTCTACTCTTAATTAATAAAATTCTTAATTAAATTAATAAAGTATAGATTTTTATTAAATTAGATATTTAGTAAGATTTTTATTAAATAAAAATGCATCCTGACTTAGAAGATTTAATTATTTTTTATATATAATATAGTATATATAAATATAAAATAATATTTTTTAGAGTAATAAATAAACTAGTAATATTTTAATATATAATTAATAATATCTTTATAAATATATTTAATAGATTTATAATAGTCTTTTTAAATAATTTATTAATTTATAATAAAAATAAACTTAAGTATTAAGTATATATTAAGAAAATATTTTAATATCTTTAAAAAATAAGATTATAAGTGGTATTTTATAAGTATAAATTCTATATTAAGTGAATCAAGTTTCTTAGATTTATTATTATACTAAATAGTATTGAAGTTAATCTTAAAAAGATTAAAGTTATTTAAAGATAAAAGTCTTTAATAAATATAAAGAGAGTATAGTTATTTTTAAGATTTTATAATTTCTATTATATCTTTATTAAATACTATAATAAGATATTATAATTATTTAATTAATTAACTTAGAAAGAAATATTCTTTATATAAAATAATATTTATAAAATAGTATTCTAAAAACTTAAAAAAAAATTAATATTAATCTTAGTTTTTAAGTATTACTAATATAATTTAGAAATATAATTAGAAACTAATATCTTAAGAAAAATTATTATAGTAATATTATTCTAATAATATATTAATAGTAAATAATATCTAGTAGTCTATTTTTCTAAAATAATAAACTCTATATAAGCTAAATATAATATTTATAACTAGAAATGCTAGCAATAATATAAGCCTTAAAAATATAGTAAGCTAAACTTTAAGAATTAACTAGAAATAAATCTATTTAAATTCTTACTAATTACTAAATCTTAGAATATTTTATAATAATAAAGAAGCTTAATAATAGATAAGTATAGTAATTAGAAATCCTTTTTAGGTATAGTTTTTATATTAAATATTAATCTAGATCTTTAAATAAAAAAGCTAATGCTCTAATCTAATATATAAAGGATAATTAATAATCTAAGGAAAAGAACCCTTCACTATTATCTTCTAACTAACTTGATCTTTAGATTATAAAGAAATTTTAAGAATAAAATTATATATAAAAAGTAGAATCTAAGTTAGAAATTTTAATTATTATAGATAATATATTATATATTATTATTATAATCCTAAAAAGTAATTAAGAGAATTAGGAGGCTATAAAATATTATAAGATAGCTAAAAATCCTAGATCTAACTAGGATTTAATTAATAATTAATTAATATTTAAAAAAAGATTTTATATGCTAGATAAGAAAGATTTTAAAGTATAATTATTAGATAAAATATATTAATAATCTACTATTGCTTATTCTAGAAAAAATAAGATAAAGAAGTTATTAAGAGAATGATATTACTGAAAAATATAAAACTAAGATATTAAGTAATATATTAATAATTATTTTATATATAAGAGGATAAATATATATAAAGACTTATTATTAAAATTATTAAAGCTACTGCTTATATCTATTTAATTATAATAATATATATTAATAAATTTTATATCTTATTTAAAGAATAAGCGTGATTTTAATATAATCTTTATAATAATAGACTAACTAAGTAAAAGACTAAGATTAATTCTTTATATTAAGAATATCATAACTAGAAAGATAGCTAGATTATAGATTAGATATATATTTTCTAAGATTAGTTTATTAGATTTAATAGTATTAAATTAAGAGGGATAATTTATATTAGAATTCTAGATAAAGATATACTATATCCTAGAAATCAAGCTGAAGCTATTAATAGCATATTATATATTTATAAATAAATAAACTAAAATTATAAATTAATATCTTTTAGTCTGTCTATAACCTTATATTAGCTTCTACCAAGATAATTAGTTTAAATAGTTATTAATAATGGATTTCACTACAGTATTCTTATTCTAGAAATCAACTAGATTATTGTTATTTAAGATTAAGAGAGATTTTATATTAAGAATATTATTTAATTAATTATTATTAAATAATAAAAACCTTATGTAGAATTAGAAATAAGCCTAAATCTAGATAAAATGCTTATAATAAATATAAGATTATATGAGATAGAATGTAATATAAGTATAGAAATAATAGAAAATATAGATAAATAAGTATTGATAAGAGATAGATTTTAATATTAAAGATAAAGTTATATTAATAACTAAGTATCTTAATAATAGATAATCTAATTAGAAGCTTTTTTATTAAAACTTAAATCTATTTAAGATTATTATAAAGAAAAGAAATATATTTAAATTAAAGTTTTTTAAACATTTTTAAATATATTTAGTTTTCTTATTAAATAAATTTTAAAAGATATATTTAATAAAATCATTATTAGAATAGATTAAGGACCCTCTATTACCAGTTAAGATTAATAATTATAATAAATAGGAAGTTGAATAGATTCTTAATATATAGATATATTACCAGAAACTATAATATTATATTTAATAATAAGGCTATAATAATAATATAATATAGTATTTAGTAGGAAATTTTAAGAATATATTAAATATTATAAAGGTATTCCATAATTCTTATTTAGAAAAATCTAGATTATTATTATATTTAAAGAATTAGTTATATGTAATTAAGAAGAATAAATTCTTATTTAACTATAATAAAAATAATATACTATTATTAACTTAATATTTAGGGTAAATATTATTTAGAATAGAAGATAATATAATAATCTAGTATAATTTAGCTTAATAGTATGCAGTTATTATAGAAATATCTATAGGTTATCTCCTGTAAATAAATTACATGCAGGGAAGATATAAGGCTAGATATACCTTATAAGGATTACTTTATATTTTAATTTATGCTGCAGATTGCTAGAGGATCTATATAATATTAAGAAGGGTAAATAGTCTTTGCCAGTTAGTATTCTATATTATTAGAATCTTTTAGAAATCTAGATTACTAGGCACCAGCACATAATAGAGATAGTTTATAGATATCTAGAATAAAAGGAAGTATAAATAGGAGGAAGAGGGCTAGTAATTATTCTTTTTTCTTCTTCTTCTCTCTAGTTTAGTTTCTTTGTGTTAGCGACCAAATAGATTTGGCATTGCATCGTCACATTTATTAATTATAATATTCTAATTCTTTAATAATTTTCTTCTTTAAAGGCTAATATCTCAATAGCTTAATAAATAGTTTATATTCTTTAAAATGTAAATAATTAATCCTAACTTTTTAAATATTTTAAATATATAATCTTATAATTTTATGCTAATTATATCTTTAAAGAAAAATATTTTTAAAAAGAATCTTTTCTTAAGAATTAAATCTATTAAAATTATTCTTATAATTTTTTATTTCTATTATACTAACCTTAAAAAATTATATATAAAATCTAAAATTTTAAAATATTATAATAAATATATTTATATAATTAATTATTATTATATAGATATATTATCCTTTAATCTTACTTAAAAGAAATTAATTAAAATATAAGATAAAATTTATCTTTAATAAAAAAAAGCTTACTTAAAACTCTTAAAAATAATAACTTATTTAGAGTAATTTAAGAAATAAAATAACCTTTTTTAGAAGTATATAAATAAATTTATTCAAATAAATATAAAGAATATTAAAGAACTAGAAAAATTAAAAAAAATAGAAAAAAAAATAAAAATAAAATAAATAAAAGAATAATAAGAGATTAAAAAACTTTTAATTACTATTTTTACTTTATAAAATAACAATCTTATTTTTAATACTAACTTTAATTTTTCTATCTTTCTTAATTATACTTCTATCTTTATTCCTAAATCTTCTTAAAATAATTTAAATATCTAATAGATTCTTATATATTTTCTTTAGATCTATATTCTTTCTATCTTATAAAATAATAAATATATTCTTTTTTTAATTTATATTATAATATTCTTTCAACTTTATATTCTTCATTATCTATTACTTTATCTTTATTTATTAAATTAATAGTTAATTCTAATAATAAAATATAAAATATTAAATATATTTATATTCTTATTAATAGCTAAAGTTTATAATTATTATTTATAAGTTTTTCTTGATAGCAAACAATTTAAATTTAATTATATTAAATTTATTACTTAATCTTATATTTTTAATATTAAAACTTTTTTATTCTAATATTTATTATAAAAAATAAATTCTCTTTCTCTTTTTAAATATTAGTATATCCTTACACTTCTTATTATAATATTTCTTTATTCTTATTTCTATCTATTCAATATCTTTTACTAAATTGTTATACATTAATTATATATATATTACTTAGATATTTACTTTATTAAATACTTCTTCTTATTTAATATTTTTCTAATTTATCCTTAGAATTCTTCCTAGATTAATAAAATATAATATTTATTCTATTAATATATTTATAATATTATTTTTTATAAACTAAATAATTAGTAATAACTCTACCTAATTATCTTAATTCCAATCTAAATAATATCTTAGATATTATTCAATTATTTAAATTATCCTTTTAGTCTAGCTATTAGTCTATTAATAATATATAATTAATAGATTATATTTTATTTTATAATTTTTTATAATTATCTATTAAAATTTAAATATAAATAACTTATCTTTATTAAATATAATTTTACTTAATAATCTAAATATTATAAATATTTCTTATAATATCAATATTATATATTATTATACTATTAAACTCTTTAATATTAGCTTTAAGATAATATATTTTGTAAGCTTATTTATAATAATAATAATTTTAGTATATATAATTTCTAAAATAAGATCTTTTAACTCTAGTAAGTCTTATATAAAATTTATTATAATCTTCTATCATACTTTTATTAGTATTTCTAGAATCTATATTCTTTTATAGAATTAATAATTAATTAGTTTATTATAATTATAATTATTATATTTCTTAATATAATCTTTAACTAATTTCTTATTCTTAGAAAATAATATATTTATTATATTTTTTCCACTATTTAGTTAATTTTATAATATTTTTTAATTAGTAAATTATAGTTTATTTAAATAACTTCTATAATTATTAAAAATAATATTAATATTAATCCTTTTCAAATAGCTAATCTATTCTTAATTACTACTTTATTATTATATAATATTATCTATAGTATTTTATTATTCCTAATAACTTTTATTATCTTTTTATAAAAATCTTTATTTTCTATTATAATTATTATTATTAATATTATTTTATTATTATAATAAATTCTATTTTTATCTTTTACTAATATATTTATTTATAACTATTATATTTTAATTATATAATTTACTCTTCTATTTAATATATTAGCAATAATATTTTCTTTTCCTTTAATATATTTAATCTAAAACTTAAACCTTAATAAGTACTTTAATTATTTAATTTATCTATTAATAAGCTTTTTTATTATTATAAAATACTTTAGATTATAATAATTATTTTTTATAATTATCTCTTTTTTAACTTCTTATAAATAATATCTTTATTATTTAAATACTTTAACTATTACAAGTAGCTTTTTATTATAAATATTATAATTTCTTTCTATAATAATAAATTATCTAAAATAAAAGATAATAGATTATAATTATTTATTATCTTCTAGTTATTTTAAAATAATCTTTAATATATATTTTAATATATCTAATTAAATTATATTTAGTTTTTCTAGATTATAAAGTATAAGAATTAATACTTTTCTAATTAATTCCTTGACTTTCTTAAATGTTTATTATTATTATTTTATCTAATTAAAATACTTTTTATAGTAATTCTATAATTAATTATATTATTTTTATATAGTTCTTTAAATATCTTCTAATATATTTTATTATATCTAAAAATTACTATATTTTATTAACATTTATTAAAATAGATTAATTAAATATTATATTTTTTTTTTAAATTAAATCTTTAATCTTTCTAATATATAAACTATTTCTAAGTAATTAATAATTATAATGTCAAATTTATATTTCTTAATCTTAAGTATTAATCCTTTATTTATAAGTACTATTATAATTAATTATATATATTCTTTATATTCTTTTAAATTTTATAAATATATAATAATATTATTAAAATAGACTACAATAAACTTATTTAAGTATTTTTATAGAATATATATTATATATTATATAAATTATGCTA
Source organism: Talaromyces atroroseus (assembly GCF_001907595.1). Lineage (NCBI taxonomy): Eukaryota > Fungi > Ascomycota > Eurotiomycetes > Eurotiales > Trichocomaceae > Talaromyces > Talaromyces atroroseus. Next base: position 1,487,147 of record NW_017971441.1, read on the forward strand.
GTAGGTTCTTTAAATCTATTAGTATAATTATCTATTTAAGTAGTTCTTTATTAATAAGAAAAGCTATTTTCTAAATATTATTTTTAGCTATTTATAGATTATAATAACTCTATTAAATATTAAAGATTATTATAATTTTTACTTCCTATAATAGATCTCTTTTTTATTCTTAATAAAATATCTTATTTATATTATCTACTATTCTATTATTTAATACTCTGTAATTAATAATTATTTATTTAATCATATTTTTCTTATTAATAAATATTAATTATGCTAATACTTTTCTATATTCTAATCATATATATATTATTTTATAAAATTTATTAATAAACTTATTCTTAAGTTTTAATTTATCTTTTAACTTATAATATTACTTAACTAATAATAATATAAATCTTTCTTTTAATTTAATTTATACTTTAAATTCTTTATTATATATTAATAATCACTATTCTTTTTTTACAAATAATTTAATAAACTTATAATACTTTTTAAGTAACTTTGCTAATACTTTTATAAATTCCTTTTTATATAATTCTTTTAACTTTAGCTTTATTTTTTATATTTTTTTAATAATTTTTATTTTATTAATTATTCATACTTACTAGATTATCTTAATTTTTTCTATTTCATTATTTCTAATTCTTATTTTATTTTTATTATTTAGATTTCTCTAACTATTTTATAACTTCTTTATATTTTATGCTTTATTTTCTTTATTAATATATTTAATATCTTTAATAAATATTATCTTCTATTCTTATTTTTTTATCTTCTATACTATCCTTTTAGCTTTTAATAACATATTAATGATTTTCCTTAATTTCTTATATAGCTATACAATTTCTTTAATATTCTTTTTAATTATTTATATTTTTAATACTATTTTATTAATAATTATTATTCCTTTAATCTAGTTAATTATTAGATTTTAGATTTATAATTATATTATTCTAAATATAGTATTATAATATTCTCTTAATATTAATATAATATTAAGTATAATTATTATAATATATTATCCTAATTTTATAATAATATTTAATACCTATTTTTTATAATCTTGACTAATTATTTCTTCACTAATAAAGATAATTATTATCTATTTATTAGTCTAAATTATAAATAGTTCTACTTCTTTTATAAATTCTTTTTTAATATAATTATAAGCTACTCCTAAATTTAATAAGATTCTTATATTTTTTTTATTAATTTTTACTAATATTATTACTATTTAACTAAATGCTTTTAGTTCCATAATTATTATAATAAATTCTATTATAATTATACATTTTTTTTAATACTTTTATTAATATTCAAAATATTTCTTAATATTATAGTAATATTATTTATATAATCCTTCTACTTTATATTTAATAATTATAATATTATCATAATAGAGGTATATAGATTCTTAATAAACATACTAATATTCTATTTATTCTTATAGATATTTAAGTCTTAATTCTTTAATCACTTCTAGAATTCTTAAAAACTATCTTTTTTATTCTTTTTCCACAAGATATATTTCACATAATAAATTATAATATATTATTTAATATATTTCCCAATATAAATTTTCTTTTAATACTAAATAATAATAATAAAAGCAATTTCTTATATATCTAATTATTCTATTATAAAAATGTCATCCTTACTTATACAATATATATTTATATATATTTACTAAAGATGCATATATTCATCTATATTATTAGTATATATAATATATCTATTTCTTATAATACTTGCATTCTTTAATATAATCTTTTTATTTCTATTAAAATTTCTCTCAACAAATTATATTTACTAATATATAACTATACAAGTCATTTTTTTAAGATTAAATAGTATCTTTCTATACTTTATTTAATTTTTTCTTAATAAGATTTTTATTTAGTTCTTAATATAAATCCTTATAAATTATTATCATTAGCTTATTATCTTATAATATTAATTAAATATAAAGCAACTCTTCTAATAGAGATTTTGCTTAGATATTCTTTATATTAAAATCTTCTATATTAATTTCTTCTAAATTAATATCTTTACTATATTCTTCTAATAAGTCTTTAATATCTTTAAGATAATATACAAGAAATACCTAACTAATTAATTCTTCTCCTAAATTATAAGGTTAGTATCCCTTTTTTATATTAATACTAATTCATTTTATTTATTTAATATTTCTTCTAAGACTAAATCTTTTTTATTTCTATTTTTTATTTTTATTACTTAAATTACTAAATATTTTTTTTAATTATTCTAGAGCTTCTTACTTTTTAATTTATCATATTCATTTTACTTAAATTTATTCATAATTTATTATTTATTCTAATTATTATTCTTTATCTTTAATTAATTACTTTAAATCTTTATTAGAATTAATCTTATTATTAGCTATTTTACTAGCTTTATTATTATTAACTAAAATTAATAAAATTATTATTATAATTTACTCTTTTAAATCTGAAATAGCTAGTTTCTAGTTTTTTCTTAACTTTTAATATTAATTTATAAAATAATCTAGTTTTTTATAATTAAAATAAGCTTTATTCTTTCTTAATTTATCTTTTTTTTCTTTAGATAAAGTTATATTTAGTTATATTATTATATCTTTATCCTTATCTTTAATTTATTTCTAATACAAATTTATTTTATTTCTTCTAAACTCTTTTTTTTTATTTATTAGATATATATAATTAAATTAATTTAGAATACTACTTCTATTATTACTTAAAATATTTCTAGTCATAATATTATTATTAAGATTCAATCTTTGATATTATCTTTTAGTCCTTTATAAAATTAGTTTTTAAATCTTTAATTATTCTATAAAAATCTTTTTAATATCTATAAGAATTTTAAAATATATTTTCTAACTAAGATCTATTATTTAATATATTAGATTTTATTAATAGCTTTAATTTTCTTATTAATAATTTCTTATAACTAGTTAAGCTTTTCTTTATAATATTAATAATTAAAAAATATTATAATTATTTTAGAATTTTTTTATTTTTTATTATTATTTATATAATACTAGTTAGTAATATATAAAGTAAATTATTTTATAGTCTTTTTATTAAGAAAGCTTAATATTATTAATATTTTATTAAATTTATTTATAATTTATTTATTACTATATATAAAATAGAGTTATATTTGAGTGAGATATACCTTAAGGATTCTATATTCTCTTTTAATAAAAATTACTATCTTAATCTTAATTTCTTGAAATACTTAATTTAATCTTTTTTTATTATTAATTATAGCTTATTTTAGTTTTTTAATATATTATAATAATGCTATTATATCTTTATTATTAGTAGTTATAGTATTTCTATTATTAATATTAATAGTTTGTAAATTAAGACTTAAGATTATTAAAATTAGGATTTAAGATATTATTATTATTTATCTTTAAGATTTCTTTTTTAATTAAGAGTCTTAAATTATTAAAAACTTTAGTTATCTTACTATTAAGTATAGTTAGAATAGTTATTAATAGGTAAAGTTAATAGGCTTTTAAGATTAAAAGATCTTAGTAGATAAAAGAAATAAGAATAATACTATAAATATTCTAATTAATAGAAGATTATATACTTAAGTTATTATAATTAATTTAAAATAATAGAAGAAAATTAAATATATAATAAATAAATATTTTTATATAGCTTTTTTCTATTATAACTATTATAACTATTTCCTTATATCAAGCTCTGATAAGTTTAATTATATTTATTATAATTATATATTAATAACTGGCTTTAATAGCTATGATAGCCTTAATCCTGATATATCCTAGCTCCATCCATGGTATCTTCAGATAATCCTTTGTTCCCACGCATTAGCGTTCCATATCCATTGGCTGTGACGTTCCAATTCTCTGACAAGTATATAGATAAATTTATTTAAATAGATATTAAAGATATTAAAGAATTAAAAAGATTAGAAAAAATAAAAGAAAAGGGGATAAAAATAAAATAAGTAAAAGAATAATAAAAAGCTAAAAAGCTTTTTATTATTATTTTTACTTTATAAAATAATAATCTTATTCTTAATATTAATTTTAATCTTTCTATCTTTCTTAATTATATTTTTATCTTTATTCCTAAATCTTTTTAGGGTAATTTAAATACTTAATAAATTTTTATATATCTTTTTTAAGTTTATATTCTTTCCATCTTATAAGATAATAGATGTATTTTTTTTTCTAATTTATATTATAGTATTCTTTTAATTTTATATTCTTTATTATCTATTATTTTATCTTTATTTATTAAGTTAGTGGTTAACTTTAATACTAAAATATAAAATATTAAGTATATTTATATTCTTACTAATAGCTAGAATTTATAATTATTATTTATAAATGTTTTTTAATAATATAAAATCTATATTTAATTATATCAAATCTATTATTTAATCTTATATTTTTAATATTAAAATTTTTTAATATTGATATTTATTATAAAAGGTAAACTTTTTTTTCTTTTTTAAATATTAATGCACTCTTATATTTTTTATTATAATATCTCTTTATTCTTATTTCTATCTATTTAATATCTTCTAATAAATTACTATATATTAATTATATATATATTATTTAAATATTTATTTTATTTAGTATTTTTTTTATTTTAATATTTTCCTAACTTATCTTTAAAATTCTTTTTAGATTAATAAAATATAATACTTATTTTATTAATATATTTATTATATTATTTATTGTAAATTAAGTAAATAGTAATAATTTTATCTAATTATCTTCATTCTAATCTATTTTATCCTATCATTAGTTTGCGTTGAACCAAAGGATAATTTAGGGTTACAGCTAATAAAGTTCTTAGGAGCTAGAATATATATGGTTAGCTCTGTTTATAGTTTAGAGGAAATTAGTATTATGATTTATTTTTATTTAAAGCTCTTTTATAGTTATTATTTTCTAGATTTTTTTATATTAATATATTTTTTTTTATAGATGTCTTACTCTTATAATCTAACTGGATCTTCTATCATTAGTTTGCGTTGAACCAAAGGATAGTTTAGGGTTATGGCTAACAAAGTTCTTGGGAGCTAGAATATATATAGTTAGCTCTATTTATAGTTTAGAAGAAATCAGTATTATGATTTATTTTTATTTAAAACTCTTTTATAATTATTATTTTCTAGATTTTTTTATATTAATATATTCTTTCTCTTTTTATAGATATTTCACTCTTATAATCTGACTAGATCTTCTATATTAGTAAAAGAATCTAATTTTCTATTCTATCTTTGTATCTTTATTTAATAATAGATGATTCTTTATACTAAGTATAGCTTATGCTATATCTATTATAGTCTTTTCTAACATCTTCTTTGGAAATATTATATTAGATAATCCTAGTAACAGAATATTAAACAGCATCTTTAATATTATAATATTACTAATAGTTTGAATAAAGTAATTCAGCCTTCTAATAATATTATTAAAATTTATAATCTTTCTACTAGTCTTAGCTTTCTTTATTATATAGAGCATTATTACTATTGTTTTTATAATATTAATTATATACAATAATATTACAATTAGAAATATGGATGGAGGAAGTCTTAAGGATTAATGTCTTAATATTATATCTATCTCTAGACCTTATTTCAAGAAAAAGAATAAATCTAGTATTTTGCTGTTATTTTAGTTTATTTAATTATACTATCTACTGTCTTTTTATATCTTTATTTACTATATATATATCTATACACTAATATATCTAAGTATTGAGCTTTATTCTCTTTTACTGTCATTAATTATCTATTATTCTTAGAAGTGCTTCTAGATAAGTATTATATAATTTAAAGTTAGGATTTTTTTTTATATATTATTTAGGACAGCTAGTATATCTTTAAAATTATACCTTGGTTGTGAATTATAGGTATTTATATTTATCTTATTAGAGTAGACTCTAATATTATTAGGGATCTATATTGACTTCTAGAATTAGAGGAGATATTATTATTATTTATCTATCACTATATAGACTAATTTTAGAGATAGACTGAGTAGTTTTTTTATTATAGTTATATACTATGGCTGAGCTATTGGAATGTCTAGTTTATTAATATGTTTTTCTATGGGGAGATCTTATAAGATCTGATCTAGCTGTTATAGAATGCCTAGAGCTAGATATAGTATATCTAGATCTAATAGAAGCTTATCTGTTACTAGAGCTGAGTTATAAATAATTATATATTATCTACTTTATTATTTTAGCCTATTAAAAGCTAATTGACTATTTAAGATAATATAATAAATATAGCTTGGGAGCTTAATAACTTTAATAGATTAGAGTTAGACTATATAGAGATTTTTAAATATAAATAGCAGTTAAAGAAATAGATTTTTTGTTTTTATCTAGTAATTATTTAATAGCTAATCTTATCTTAGATTTTTAATTCTATTTTTATATTCTTTATTGTGTTTCTCTTCTAGAGCCTTATCTAGAAGTAGTGGATGATAGTTAGTAATTATATCTCTTTTCTATTATAGCTAATCTATAGTAATTAGATCTAGATCTTTATTTTTTTTATTTTTGAATATTAATATTATCTAGAGATTAATCTAGCTATTATTATTATTAAATATTAGAATTACTGACTGTTAAATAATATTTTTAGATCTATAATTGAATTATTAAAGAATTATTTTTATAGATTTTAGGGTAGAATAATTGAGGTGCCTCTTATATAAGTATAATAGGATTAAGAAGGCTAGATTATTATCTTTTAGAATATAAGTTTATTTTTATTAAAACTGTCCTGATTTATATAGAAGAGAATCTTCTAAGTAATAGTAATCTTTAAGTAGAAGCTCTGTCTTTTAGGTTTATCTTAATCTAAAGAGGAGATCCTTTAATTCTATTTAGATAGGCTAATAGATAACTGGGATATTATAAAGATAGGAGCCTTTTTTTTTATTAATGCCTAGAATTATATCTATATCTATTCCTATTAGGAGTAGCTTTTTTATTATATTAGTTAAGATCCTGTATTATTTCTTCTTTTCTAGATCTAGGGTATAGATTAGATCTAGTAGATTTTATATAATATAGAGGAATAATATAAAGTTATAGTTTAATATTTCCTAGAGGCACTAATAGTACTATTTTTTATTAGATCTAGCTAGTAGGTATAATAGACTAAGTTTTTAGGGATCTACTAGTGGAATATCCTACTTTATATATAAGATCTCTTTCTTTATAATAGCTAGATACTATTTATCTTAGATTATTATAAGATCTATTATTATAGTAATGTCTTTTATTGGCTTGTTTAGTTCCTTCTTCCAAAGATAGCCTAGTTAGTGATCTAGTACCTGGTCCTGATCATGTTCTTCTAATAGTGGCTATACTATAAAGTCTATTAGAATTATTTCTATACACCTACTCTACTCTGTGATTATTTATAAGTATTTAGTATTACTTTATAATTAAAAGATTATCTTATTAAAGCAGTGATTTAGACTAGATAGTAGATTCTTAATAAATGGATCTATATTTATATATAGTGCTAGATTATAGTTAGGATTGTAATTAAAAAGTTTAGGATTCTTATATTATAATTTATTAAGAGTTCTCTTAATAATAAGGATAATAACTAGACTAAGGACTATAATGGTAGTATAATTATTATTTTTTACTATTAAACTGTATATATGTTGTATACCAGCAATTAGATATATAGGGGCACTATTAATTTCTAGGCCAGTCTTACTAATGCTGGTCTTTAGGAATTCTGGTAAGCTAGTGAAGCCTAGTATTAATTAATCTAATAACCTTTCTTATATACCACCCCCAATCTTTCTAAGAGACTATGGCCTGGCCTATCACTCACCTCATCCTTCTATGAACCAGGGCCTGTCATAGAATGGGAATAGGATGAGAGCCTTACTAAATAAGCCTAGAGCTAGATAGTAGAGTTAATCTTTATCTAATAATTCTGTTACTGTTGAGGGCCTTAATCTATATAGAGCTAGTGGATAATAAAGTAAGCATAGTCTATTCTAGAATAGATATATAATCTAGAAGTATAATATCAATCTATTTATTAGTGTTAAGCACTTAAATATATTTTTTAGGGCTTAAGTAAAGTGATTATAGTGTTTTAGATAAATAAGAGTAAAAGCCTGCTTTATCTCCTACCCTGTTAACTGTTGGATGTATAAATTATAATAGTAATCCTTCCATTAGTTATTCTTAAGTAGAATATGCTCTATTAATGTTAAGATATTAAGATTAAGGCCATTCTATAGGATTAGAGTTATAAGTTAATATATCTAAAGTCTAGTTCTCTTATTCTAGTAAGTGTTGAGCAGGCTATATATCTAAATTTCTGTATCTTTCTTCTTTAATTACAGCTTGTCTAACAGCTTGATCGAGTTATTTTTAATAAGTGTCATTTTATTCTAACCACCATAGCATACTGGAAGCAGATAATTCTAGTTTTAATCCTATAAGAGATTTAATATTCTATAATTTTTCTAATAGACACGCTGCTATTAATAATAGAGAAAGAATTCTAGCATATTATATTCTTTTTCTATTCTTAGCTAGTCTATAGTCTAATTATCTATTATAATTTTATTTATAATATATTTTTTAGTCTCTTTTACCAGGACTTCCTTGATAGATCTACTATCCAATAGATTTAGTATAAGTAGATCTAACTTCTTTTCTTAGACTATGTAATTGTCTATTGCTGCATCTAGATTATTATTAAAAAGGTTGCTAGGATCCTATAATGTCTATTCTATTATACTAAATCTAGAATTTAAAATAAGAAAGCTGAGATTCTCTAGGCCTAATATTATAGTGCATCTAATTAAATCATTGTTACTTTGGCTTTTAGAATAGGTATTAATTATTCTTATATCTAGTTAATAATTTATTTTGATGCTTTATTAAATCTGATTAATTTCATATAAGAAGCTGGCTGTCTTAAATAAGATTAATAGAGAGATTATTCTGTTATTCTTTTTTCTATATTATAGAAAGCTTAATCTTTATTATAACTAGGCTAGGCTATATCTTAAGAAGTCTAGGTAATATATATTATCCTTAATTAGCTTTAATGCTGGGTGGTGGCTATAAGCTTCTTTTTTAATAAGATTACTAGAGTATATACTGCTCCTGATCCTTTTTATAATTAATATTACTATTATAGTATTAATCCTCTATCTTCCACTATAATAGGCTTATCTAAATCTAGTAATAATCCTAGTTTAGATTTAATGATTAGATCTTTTTAGTAGATGTAGTAGATATAATAAAATAATTAATAGTTTTATAATTATAAAGATTATCTCTAAGTATTTTATAATATCTATTTAATCTATTAGATCTTTTCTTTATTATCTATAGATCCTAGCTCTTATTCTTTTATTCAATATTATAATCTTTAGTGTTAGGCTTTTCTCTAAATAAAAAAATAGGTGTAGAAGAAAGGATTCTAATATAGTAGCTAGATCTAATAATTTACTAGATACTTCCATTATTATAATCTATAGATAATGTGTTCCTAGCAAGGTCAGGGAGTATACTAATATTTAGATCTAGTAATATAGATCTACTAGGCTATCTATTAAAGAAAGATCTAAAGGGAAGGATTTCTCTCTAAGCTAGATAGAGAGTATCTTTAATCTAAAAAGATTATATATATACTTTAGCTTGGATAGAGATAAGTTATCTTTAATATTAAAGGATTTAATACTGCTTAGATTATTTATTATGCCTTCTAGTCTCTATTAAAATCCTAGAAATAGACTTTATTTATTATATGTAATTTTGTTATATATTTTTTATATATTATTTATATATATATATTTCTTGTATATATTTATTATATTTATTTATCTCTAGATTTTTTCTTTTTTTATTTTAGTATAATTCTATTATTTATTATAAATACTGGTACTAGAAGCAGTATTTAAATTTATATATAGTTATTAATTTTGTGCTGAGTAGATAATAGAGAATAAAGATAATAATAAGTAGCTAGACTAGATTTATATATAGTTTGGGCACAAGATATAATAGAATAGGTTAGAGAGGATATGGCTGATTTAGATATTTTATTAACTTAGCCTATTTGTTACTGTGCTATCATATTTAGTAGATATAGAAATCTGTATCTTTAATAATTTTAAATACTCCTAGGCCCTTTGTCTAGAAGTGTTAATTAGTCAAATTATTAATCTTCCTGGTATAAGAATATCTCACTTAATAAGTATATATAATAATCTTAGGTGTTTCTAGGCCTCTTATCTAGAAGTATTAACTAGTTAAATTATTGATCTTTCTAGTATAAGAATATCTTATTTAATAAGCATATATAATAATCTCAAATACTCCTAGGCCTTCTATTTAAGAGTGTTAACTAGCCAAGCTATTAATTTTTCTAGTGTAAGAATATCTTACTTAATAAATATATATAATAATCTCAGGTGCTTCTAGGCCCTCTGTCTAGAAGTGTTAACTAATTAAGCTATTAATTTTTTTAGTATAAGAATATCTCACTTAATAAGTATATATAATAATCTTAGATACTTCTAGGCCTCTTATTTAGAAGTATTAATCAGCTAATCTATTATACTTTTTAAAAGTAATAGCCACTATATTTCTATTATTCTTTATTACTATAAAAAGAATCTATATTTTTTCTTATTAGCTATAATAATTACTGATTTAGGAGCTATTCTTTTTAAGCTATTAATTATTAGTTAGTCTTTTTTATTATTTTTTCTCCTAGAACTCCTATAATATATCTATGTTAGCTACAAGATCCCGTTAATCAATAGGATCTTATTATCTGTTGTTTTATATAACTAAAGAGCTTAGTCTATCTTATCTTAATTTTAGATCTTATTATGATGAGTCTTAGCCTATATTTTTATAGACTTATTATTGATTATTTTTCTATTTAAGCTAACTCATTATTAATTCTTTTCTTTTATAAATGATATTATGTTTTAACTGGCAGAGAGGGGCACTATAATAGCTATAGAGATTATAAATATAGAAAAAATTATAATTTTATTAGATTAATGTATTTAGAAAAAGTTTAAGAGAGTATATTAATATAAATAATAAATAAATCTTAGGAATAAAGCTAAATTAGATTTAATAATATCTTAGATCTAGTAAAAATAAGTGTTATATACCTACTATAAGTATAGTTAATTACCATAGAATTTTATATATTAAAATTTAGTAGAGATTGATTGCTAAAAAAATACTATAAATTTAATTAATATCTTTATCTTAGTCTATATAATATTAGTCTAATAATCAAGATCTTAAAGAGAATAATTAATATATTTATAACTAGTATTACTAATAGTAAAAAATTACTATGATATAAAAGATTATTAAGATATTATAGTCTAGATATAGACTAATATTATTATATTCTATTAATTATCTACTCTAAATATAAACTAAGATCTAAAATTTATTTAGAGAATTTTCTTACTAAACTCTTAATTATAATTAATAACTTAATTATAAGTTAAACTAGATTAAGTTTAGTATAAGATAGTATTAATTTTTATAAAATCTCTTTCTTATCTTTTTTTCTTTTTTTCTCTATCTCTTAACTTAATTATTTTTTATCTTAATATTTTCTATAATATTTATCTAATTATTATATATCTACCCTTAGTTAAAAGCTCTTAATCTAATAAAGAGAATGAGCTTATTTTTATTACTATAAAAGATAAATAGTATAAGATGTACTACTAAATATTATTATATTAAATTTAATTATAAATAGACTTAAATTAGTAATATATTAATTAATATTATATATTTTTTAATTTCTTTAATCCTTATACTTAATCTCTGTATTAGTAATTATAGTTTTGGGTAAAGGTCTAGGATTAATTATTTATATCTTAATTTATATATTAAGATAAGTTATTTTTAGTTAATATGAAATAAGACAATGTCTTATCTAATTTAATATTAATAAATACTAACTATTAATTATTTAACTTGCTTAGTTAGTTAATAATTATATCTTTATCTGATACTATTAAAGTAGTGATAATGGGGTAAAAGTTTAAAAATAATAACTAGATATTTAATTTTATAGAGAGTGGGATTTTTAATTATAATGTAATAGGCACTTTTATTATATAAGCTATAGCTAAGATCTTAGATAGATATTATAATATATTCTATAAAATTAATAGCTTTGTGACTAGGCTTATAAAAGTTAGTAAAAGGGTTCTTCTAAAGTCAAAAAATAAGGAATGGTGGGAGTAATATGAGTTAGGTAATATATAAAAAAAATTATTAGAAATTAAGAGAAAATATTAATTAGATTAAGCATGAAAGATTAATAATTATATGAGTAAAGTAATAATAGTATAAGATGCTACTAGTTTATATCTAATTAATGAGGATATCTCGAAGAATAAGGCTGCATATTATAATATATTAATAACTATTTATCTAATATAAGAGAATGTATAGTATTATTTTAACTATATATTATATAATCATTATGTAAACTATTAATATGATTAATTATTTAGTATAATTATTAATACTGCTGATGTTAAAAGTATATAAAATCTAGCCTAAGAAAATGTTTAGCTATTAGTACTAAGTAGTAATAAATTATAGCATTTAAATAGTATAATTAGGGAAATGTATGATTTTAATTAATATAGATTACTTATTATCTATATTTATATTAGAGCACAGCTGGCAGATTTCTTTATTATTATATTATTATATAATGGAGAATTAGGGTATATAAAAATTATTAATAAAGTTACTGAAGCTGATACCCTTAGATTAAATTATATGAGTTTGGGCTTGTTATAGCGATCTAGCTATAAAAAAGATAGATAAGTTGTGTTTCTATTTAATAGATCTAAATATACTATGGTTGAGTATAATAATAATAATTCTATTGATAATATCAATATAAATAAAGTTGGAGATGATAATATCTAATCTAATTATAAGTTAATATATGGTGATCCCAAGCTTTACTTAATTGTAAACTCTAGGCTCCCTGTTTTAGAGTATATAAATAATAATAATGCTTTAATGGTTAATTTTATAAATTCTAAGTGTAATAAGTTAGGTACTTCTAGGCTCTCTGTTCTAGAGTGTATAGATAATAATAATACTCTAATGATTAATTCTATAAATCTTAAATATAATGAGTTAAGTGCTTTTAAGCCTTTTATTTTAAAGTATATAAGTAATAATGATGCTTTAATAGTTAATTTTATAAACTCTGAGCATAATAAATTAAATGCTTCTAGGCTCTTTATTCTAGAGTATATAAGTAATAATAATGCTTTAATAGTTAATTCTATAAACTCTAAGTATAATAAGTTAGGTACTTTTAGACCTTCTATTCTAGAGTATATAAGTAATAATAATACTCTAATAATTAAATCTATAAACTCTAAGCATAACAAGTTAGATGCTTTTAAGCCTTTTATCTTAAAGTATATAAGTAATAATAATATTTTAATGATTAAATCTGTAAACTCTGAGCATAATAAGTTAAGTACTCCTAGGCCTTCTATCCTAGAGTATATAGGTGATAATAATACTCTAATGGTTGAATCTGTAAATCTTAAATGTAATGAGTTGAGTGCTCTTAGACCCTCTATCTTAGAGTATTTTAGAAATAAATCAATCTATGATATAGTATAAGATTATGAAAGAGATGATCTTGCTTTTAGGGTTAATACTGCCTACTAGTTATTAGATATACTTTAAAGTAAGAAATGGAGAGAAGGATTATAATCTATATTAATTTTTAATATATAATTTATACTAGTCTTTATTATATAATCTATTATTAATATAATAAAAATTAATATTAGCCAAATAAAGTCTTATAGAAATTATTATATAAAGGATTAGTGCGTCTGTATATAGGTAATAAGTAATATAAATATTTAAGCTGTGGCTAGCTTAATAAGATATAATAAATGGAATTTTTATAATAAAATTTAAGTAATTGTAGTATTTTATATAATTATTATTAATTTTAAGACTATAAAGGATTCTCTAATAATTAAAAAAAATAAGGTTATGTGTGACAATTATATAAATATATTAATTATAGCTATTAATATAAATATTTAATGTTAAAAATTTTTTATAGTTATCTGTTAGTTCTATATAGTTATTAAATATGCTAGCAATTAAGATAAGTAATATCAGAAAAATATTTATTATATAATTTGGTTTAAATGGTTCTATTATAATTATATTAAATATCGCAAGATTTTAATTAATAAATTAGAATCTTTCTATAGTATTTCTATTAAAGATATTAATATTAAATTATCTTCTACATTCTTTAACATTATAATAATTAAAATAGGCCTGGCAGATATTCTATTAAATATTCTTTATTAGTGCTATATTATAAATGATAATCTTAGTTATAGTTTTTATACTAAGGGCTTAATCATCTTAGAGAAGTTGTTTTTATAATAGAATAATAATTATATATTTATTATAGTTAAAATTACCTAAAAGGAATTTAATACTTTTAAATATTATTTAAAAATTAAATATAAGCTAGAAAATAATATATTTTTAATTTATATCTTCTTTTAATATGCCCTTATCTAGTATTTTATATAAATAAATCTAGTTCTTTTTATTATATAGTATTATCTTTGGCTATTCTTCTATAAAGAGAATACACTTAATCCTTATATTATAATAATTTCTCTGCTAGCTATCTATATATATCCTTAAACTATGTTCTTATCTATCTAGATATATAATCTAAATTAAGATAGCAAGAATATATATTGTATCTTTTTATATAATATTATTTCTATTATTAACTAGAATAGTGCTAATATATAATATTATATTATGCTATTTAAAACTAATAAGGTGATTATTTTATAATTTATAAAAAAGTGTAAAGAATTAGATAATCTACTTAAACTTACTCTTGTACTAGTTTAGATAAATCTTAATATTATTATAAAAATATATTAATCTTAGATTTAGATGTTCCTTATTACTAAAGTGATAGTTTCTATGTTGAGTGTGGTAATCTAGAATAAATATATTTTTATAATATTATATTTAAAATCCTATAATTATAAGAATAAATAGATCCTTATATATTAGATTTATTTTATTTATTTAGAATATAAAGATATAATCTATTATTCTTAGCTAAAGAAAGTCTGTGCTAATTGCTATTTATTATATATTGGTATTGATAGATAGGCTGTGTAGTTTATAGAGATATTAGGCTATTATGGATTATTTTATCTTATTTCTCTTAGTGGTATTAATAATCTAGATTAGGCTATTCTAGCCTAGCAGTTATAGAGAGTTAATATTATATTTATTATTACTCTTCTACTTAGGCTAGACTATAATGCTATGTGGTTATATATATAGAATTAATATAGTCTTATATAGTATATCTTATAAATATAATAGATAGAAATTTAATATATAGAGAATAAGTACTATCATAAATAGGGTTTTAGCAATATTATTAATAAAAGGGAGTTATCTATATCTAAAAAGGAGTATAAATAAATTGAAACTAATAATCTTGCTTATATTAATATAGATATTGTGTTTATGTATAAGGATAATAATAGGGATAAGAATAAAGATAAGGATTAGGATAAGAATAGAAATAATGATAGAAATAATAATAATAATTATAATAAAGAAAATAAAGAATAAGATTATAATTTTTTAAAGAATAGGAAAGTAAGATTAAAAAATTAAGAGGAGAGTAAAATAAATT
Organism: Talaromyces atroroseus; assembly: GCF_001907595.1. Lineage (NCBI taxonomy): Eukaryota > Fungi > Ascomycota > Eurotiomycetes > Eurotiales > Trichocomaceae > Talaromyces > Talaromyces atroroseus. The sequence goes on from NW_017971441.1 coordinate 1,502,960, forward strand.
AAATATAGATTAATATAAATAGCTTAGTTTTATATTATATAATTATAATAAAATATAATTAACTTATTATTAGAAATAAATACTTTTTTAGTTTCTATAATTAAAGTAATATTATACTATATAATAAAGATTTAAGAGGATTATAGTACTATAGTAAATAGTTTATTTAGAGATATATAAGTCCTTATAAATACTATTAAGAGTATTAGAATAGATATTAATATTAAAATCTTTAAAGATTTAAGTATTAAAAATAATAATAAGAATTATTTATTTTATTTAAATTAGAAAATTATAATCTAACTAGTTATAATATTCTTCTTTTATAAGTTTCTTCTTATTTTAAAACTGTATAGTCTAGTTCTTCATAGTCTAGTAGATATAATAGATAAGATTTATTAGCTTAGAAAAAATAATTAAATTAGTTTAAATATTATAAAAGTTCTCTAAGTTATATATCTTCTTAATAATATTAATAGATATAGACTTAGATTTTTATTTAATATCTTAATAAGTATTACTATTTTAAGTAAAATAATAGATATTTATTAATATAAAAATAATTATAATATAATTAATAAGTATTTTAAAAATATTTTAAAGTAAGATAAGTAAGAGTAAGTTAAATAAGGATAATATTATAAGAAAAAAAATAGAATATAGATATATTAGAAAAGAGATTATAAGAGAAAAAAAGATAGAGAAAAAAATAATTAAGTTTTATAAAAATATAAAGTAAAAAATAATAAATAAATATA